>NC_056524.1:1619798-1663422 GCF_019175285.1 Sceloporus undulatus | reverse complement strand
TACCCTCAAGATGGAGGTGGGGGAGGGCTCTTTCAGCTTGGCAGGCGAGGCCTGTTGTTTCTCGCCTGCTTCTCTCCCCTCAAGATGGTGGGTGGGGGAGGGCTCTCCAGCTGGCAGGCGGAGGCGGTTGTTTCTTGCCTGCTTCTCTCCCTCAAGATGGAGGTCGGGGGAGGGCTTCCGCTTGGCAGGCGGGAGCCTGTTGTTTCTCGCCTGCTTCTCTCCCCTCAGAGGAGGTCGGGGGAGGGCTCTCCAGCTTGGCAGGCGGAGGCCTGTTGTTTCTTGCCTTGCTTTCTCCACAAGATGGAGGTCGGGGGAGGGCTTCCGCTTGGCAGCGGAGGCCTGTTGTTTCTCGCCTGCTTCTCTCCCCTCAAGATGGTGGGGGGGAGGGCTCCCAGCTTGGCAGGCGGAGGCCTGTTGTTCTTCGCCTGCTTCTCTCCCCTCAAGATGGGGTCGGGGGAGGGCTCTCAGCTTGGCAGGCGAGGCCTGTGTTTTCTCGCCTGCCTTCTCCCCTCAAGATGGAGGTCGGGGGAGGCTTCGCCTTGGCAGCGGAGGCCTGTTGTTTTCGCTTGCTTCTCTCTCAAGATGGGTGGTGGGGAGGGCTTTTTTGCAGGCGGAGGCCTGTTGTTTCTCGCCTGCTTCTCTCCCCTCAGATGGTGGTGGGGGAGGGCTCTCCGCTTGGCAGGCGGAGGCTTTGTTTTTCGCCTGCTTCTCTCCCCTCAAGATGGAGGGGGGGGAGGGTCTTCCGCTTGGCAGGCGGGAGGCTGTTGTTTCTCGCCTGCTCTCTCTCCCTCAAGATGGAGGTCGGGGGGGGCTCTCCGCTTGGCAGGCGGAGGCCTGTTGTTTCTGCCTGCTTCTCTCCCCTCAAGATGGTGGTCGGGGGGAGGGCTTCCAGCTTGGCAGGCGGAGGCCTGTTGTTTCTCCCTGCTTCTCTCCCCTCAGATGGAGGTCCGGGGGAGGCTCTTCTGCTTGGCAGGCGGAGGCCTGTTGTTCTCCTGCTTCTCTCCCCTCAAGATGGAGGTCGGGGGGAGGGCTCTTCCGCTTTGCAGGCGGAGGCCTGTTGTTTTCTCGCCTGCTTCTCTCACCTAAGATGGGTCGGGGGAGGCTCTCCACGCTTGGCAGGCGGAGGCCTGTTGTTTTCGCCTGCTTCTCTCCCTCCAAGATGGTGGTCGGGGGAGGGCTCTCAGCTTGGCAGCGGAGGCCTGTTTTTTCTTCTCCGCCTGCTTCTCCCCCTCAAGATGGAGGTCGGGGGGGGCTCTTCCGCTTGGCAGGCGGAGGCCTGTTGTTTCTCGCCCCCCTCACGATGGAGGTCGGGGGGAGGGTCTTTGCCTTGGCAGGCGGAGGCCTGTTGTTTCTCGCCTGCTTCTTCCCCTCAAGATGGTGGTCGGGGAGGGCTCTTCCTTGCAGGCGGAGCCTGTTGTTTCTCGCCTGCTTTCTCCCCTCAAGATGGAGGTCGGGGGAGGGCTCTGCCCTTGGCAGGCGGAGGCCTGTTGTTTCTCGCCTTTCTCTCCCCTCAAGATGGTGGTCTGGGGAGGGCCTCTTCCAGCTTGCAGCGGAGGCCTGTTGTTTCTCGCCTGCTTCTCTCCCCTCAAGATGGGTGGGGGGGGGAGGCTCTTCCGCTTTCAGGCGGGAGGCCTGTTGTTTCTCGCCTGCTTCTCTCCCCTCAGATGGTGGTCGGGGGGGGAGGGCTCTCCGCTTGGCAGGCGGAGGCCTGTTGTTTCTCGCCCTGCTTCTCTCCCCTCAAGATGGGGTCGGGGGAGGGCTCTCCAGCTTGGCAGGCGGAGGCCTGTTGTTTCTCCGTCTTCTCTCCCCTCAAGTGGAGGTCGGGGGGAGGGCTCTTCCGCTTGGAGGCGGAGGCCTGTTGTTTCTCGCCTCCTCGATGGAGGTCGGGGGGAGGGTTCTTTGCTTGGCAGGCGGAGGCCTGTGTTTCTCGCCTGCTTCTCCCCCACGAGGTGGTCGGGGGGTCTTCGCTTGGAGGCGGAGCCTGTTGTTCGCCTGCTTCTCTCCCCTCAAGATGGAGGTCGGGGGGAGGGCTCTTCAGCTTGGCAGGCGGAGGCCTGTTGTTTCTCGCCGCTTCTCTCTTCACGATGGAGGGGGGAAGGGCTCTTCCGCTTAGGGGCGGAGGCCTGTTGTTTCTCGCCTGCTTCTCTCCCCTCAAGATGGAGGTCGGGGGAGGGCTCTTCAGCTTGGCAGGCGGAGGCCTGTTGTTTCTGCCTCTCTCCTCCCTCAAGATGGAGGTCGGGGGGAGGGTCTTCCGCTTGGCAGGCGGGGCATGTTGTTCTCGCCTGCTTCTCTCCCCTCAAGATGGAGGTGGGGGGAGGCTCTCCGCTTGGCATGGGAGGCTGTTTTTTCTCCTGCTTCTCTCCCCTCAAGATGAAGGTCGGGGGGGGGCTCTTCCGCTTGGCAGGCGGAGGCCTGTTGTTTCTCGCCGCTTCTCTCCCCTCAAGATGGAGGTCGGGGGAGGGCTCTTCCGCTTGGCAGGCGGAGGCCTGTTGTTTCTCGCCTGCTCTCTCCCCTCAAGATGGAGGTCGGGGGGGCTCTTCCGCTTGGCGGCGGAGCCTGTTGTTTCTCGCCTGCTTCTCTCCCCTCAAGATGGTGGTCGGGGGAGGCTCTTCCGCTTGGCAGGCAGGGCCTGTTGTTCTCCCTGCTTCTCTCCCCTCAGAGGGATCAGGGGAGGGCTTTCGCTTGGCAGCGGGGCCTGTTGTTTTCGCCCTGCTTCTCTCCCTCAGATGGAGGTCGGGGGAGGGCTCTTCCGCTTGGCAGGCAGAGGGCCTGTTGTTTCTCGCCTGCTTCTCCTCCCCTCAAGAGGGAGGTCGGGGGGGGGCTCTTCGCTTGGCAGGAGGCTGCCGTTGTTTCTCGCCTGCTTCTCTCCCTCAAGATGGGGTCAGGGGGAGGCTCTTCAGCTTGGCGGCAGAGGCCGTTGTTTTCTCGCTCTGCTTCTCTCCCCTCAAGATGGAGGTCAGGGGGAGGGCTCTTCCGTTGGCAGCGGAGGCCTGTTGTTTCTCGCCTGCTTTCTCTCCCCTCAAGATGGTGGTCGGGGGAGGGCTCTTCGCCTTGCAGGCAGAGGCCTTTTGTTTCTCGCCTGCTTCTCTCCCCTCAAGAGGGAGGTCGGGGGGAGGGCTCTTCCGCTTGGCAGGCGGAGGCCTGTTTGTTTCTCGCCTGCTTCTCTCCCCTAAGATGGAGGTCGGGGGGAGGTGCTTGGCAGGCGGAGGCCTGTTGTTTCTCGCCTGCTTCTCTCCCCTCAAGATGGAGGTCGGGGGAGTATTTAGGAGGGAAAGCAGAGCCAGTGTGGTGTAGTGGCTTGAGCTTTGGACTACAACTATGGGAGACCAGGGTTCGAATCCCTGCTTGGCCATGGAAACCCATTGGGTGACCCTGAGCAAGTCACACTCTCTCAGACTCAAGATGAAGACAAACCTTATTTGTTCTTGGGAGCTTAGTCATGGTTTCATAGAATCATAGAATTGGAAAAGACCAAAAGGGCCATCCAGTTTAGCCCCTTGCCATGCAGGAACACTGGGCTTTTAGGGAGAGTTCAGGCTTGATTTGCTCTAAGACCTAGTTATTTGTCTTTTTGGCAATGTATCCTGGGATCAAATGGGGACTGCAGTCGGGAAATCAGAAGAAGATTAAGAATGGATGGCTATGAAAAAATTAGAGAAGATCCTGAAATACAAAGATATACAACTGAGCACAAAAGTTAGAGTCATACAAGCCATTGTATTCCCTATTTTCATGGATGGATGTGAGAGATGGACCGTTAAGAAAGATAGGAAGAAAATCCATTCATTCAAGTTTATGTGGGGCTGGAGGAAAGGGCTGAGGATCCCATGGATAGCAGCCAAAAGGACAAAGAAAGGGGTCCTAGAGCAGATCAAGCCAGAAATCTCCCGAAAAGCCAAGAGGATGAAACTGAGGCTGTTGTAGTTTGGATGAGAAGGAAGGACTCAATGAAAAAGCAATAATGCTGGGAAAGGTGGAAGGAAGGAGGAAGAGAGGAAGGCCACAGGCCAGATGGAGGATGATGGACTCTATCAAGGAGGTCACAATGGGTTTTATGGGCTTGCAGGAATAAAGCAGAGCAGTGGAGCACAGAAGGTTTTGGAGATGTCTCATCCATAGGGTCGCCATGAGTCAAGATCGACTCAAGGGCAGTTAACAAAACACTGGTAACCTCTGAACGCTTCTCCAGCACCACATTTCAAATTACACTCATCCCTCCGTATTTGCTGGAGTTAGGGGCACAAGATCCCCCTGAATATGGAAAAACCACTAATAAGCAAAACACCATGTTTTTACCTGAGAGGACACCTCTCTAGGAATCTCTAGGTCCTCCAGGGCAACTCTGTGATCAACATTCGACAGACACTGACCATAGAAGTGCACTGGAGGAGCTACAAAGGCCCAGGAATCTCTAGGTCTTTCAGTTCGACTTTTAAAGACGACCATAGATTTGCACTGGAGGACCTAGGATTCCTAGAGAGAACATATTCATCAAATCAATGAATGATCAAATCCACAAATATATAAGCTGCAAATATGGAGGGATGAGTGTAGTTGATTTTCTTCCCAGCAGTTTTCTTCACTGTCTAACCCTGCATAGGAATGGGAAATACCAGGGGTAGGCAACCTTTTTGAGCCGGGGCCCGGGTTGCTGTCCCTCAGACAACTGGGGGGCCGAAGCCAAAAAATAAATAATTTTTTTAAAAAAAAATTAAATATATAAATAAACCAGGACAAATGTAGGACAAAATTTTCAAATGGAAGACACTTTTTTTTAAAAAAAAATGGAGGGCATGCGAAAAAATTTGCTGATTTTTAAAAAAATGTTAATATAAATGCATGCTTCTGAGGCTTCTATAGACAATTGCCCCCCAAAGGCCCCGGTGGCAATCGGCGGCAGGACCGGGCTGGGGCCGGTCCCAAGGCCTCGCCGGGCCGCATCTGGCCCGCGGGCCGCAGGTTGCCTACCCCTGGGAAATACAATGACATGGACAACTCACACTTTAGTACTCAATGATGTATCTTGACACTTGTGGATCTTGCCTAGTTCCTTCAGGGTTGTCCTTCCTAGTCTTCTCCTGGTTTCTTGACTGCAGTCTCCATTAGTCTCTTGCCTGTTTCACTCCCTCTTCCTATGTGTGGGTCTTTCATAGGGCAGCACCTGGTTTGCTGCCTTGGTCTGATCTAGGGTGGCGCTTCTGATGTTCTCCTGATGTGCCCTTGCCATGTGCCCTTGCCCACAAGGCTCCCAGGCTGTCCTCCGGCTGACATTTCTCCAGAAATAGAGAGCAGCTCTCCTTACAAACAGGGGTTCAATGCATCCCACTGGTTGCTGGCCTTCAAGTGATCCTTGACAAATTCTTCTCATCCACCCCCATCCTCTCTTGAGCATCTCTCTCTTAAAACACAAACTGAAAGCAGCAAACCTGGCTGGCTTTCAGTATCTGAAGGATATGAGTCAGAGATTAATTTTGGGGGAGCAAAAGACCGTTGAGCCAGTGTTGGAACATAAATCCTTTTGTTTTTTCTTTGCGTGAGTGAAATGCTCCTTTCCAAGGAGGAAATCTGCATGGATGCCAGTCACGATCAGAAGAGTTTCCCCACATGTATTTTAATTGGGGGTCCCATGGAAACCCATTGGCGCAATGAAGATGTTCGGCATGATTGCTCCCATCTTGCCTTGCCTCCTGGCCCACTTCTCTTCCACCTCGGCCTCCTCATCCTGGCTTTGCAGAGTCTAAGAAAACAATATCCTTCCAACCTATCCAGCTAACAAGTGAATTTCAACACAGAGAAACATAAGGTACTGCATATAGGTTGGGAAAATGAAATGCATAGATATAGGATGGAGGACACCTGGATTAAGGAGACTTATATGCGTGAAAGGGGCCAGAAGTCTACAGGTAGACCACAGGTGGAACAATGAATTAACAGTGTGATGCGGCAGTTAAAAAGGCCAATGTGATTCTATGTATAGCATCTAGATCAAGGGAAGTGATAGTGCCAATCTATTCTGCTTTGGTCAATCCTCACCTGGAATATATTGTGTCTGGTTCTGAGCACCACAATTCAAAAAGGTTGTTGAAAAGCTGGAGCATGCCCAGAGGAAGGTGACTAAAACAGTGAAGGGTCTGGAAACCATAAAGCCCTATGAGGAACAGCTTAGGGAGCTGGGTATGTTTAGCCTGGAGAAGAAAAGGTTAAGAGGTGATATGATGGCCCTGTTTAAATACTTGAAGGGATGCCATATTGAGGAGGGAGCAAGCTTGTTTTCTGCTCCTCCAGAGACTAGAACACAGAACAATGGAAAAAAGAGATTCCAACTCAACATTCGGAGGAACTTCCCTCCTTAGAGGTCTTCAAACAGAGGCTAGATGGCCATCTGTTGGGTATGCTTTGATTGTGATTTCCTGCATGGCAGAAGGGCATTGGACTCAATGGCCCTTGGGGTCTCTTCCAGTTCTATGATTCTGTGATTTGTGTCTGCTGCTGCCATTTTAGAATGGAATCCTCAGCCTGGGCCCTGAGGGAATGCCACCTTTGCCAGCCATTACACTGGGCAGGAGGGATGGACCCTGAGCAAAAGCAAGGAATCTTCATGCATCATCCAAGAATGTGCAGCTGCATGGCTAGGATCCTGTCCCAAATAAAGGTTAACAACAACAACAACAAGAGGAATCTTAAAATTTGCCAGTGCAGCAAATCCATCCAATCTCTGTTGAAAGACCTCCAGAGAAGGAGAGCCTGCCACCTCTGAGGCAGTCCACTCAGTCAGTGGTGCACCACTTATGCACTGTGTAACAATGGACAAGAGCATGGCTGGGATGCAGTTTCATCTCAAGATGAGGAGGAGATCCCAAGACCTTAGCAGGGCAGTGGATGAATCACAGAATCTCAGAGCTGGAAAGGGCCCCATGGACCCCCAGGTCCAACCCACTCCTCATTGTAGGACCTCCAACTAATAATAATAATAATAATAATAATAATAGTTTATTTTTATCCCGCTTTTCCAACTTTGATCAAAGCGGCGTACAGATTTAGATAAAAAATACATCAAGATAAAACAGTTAAAACAGCATTTAAAAACAATCACAATAACAACAATAGGGTCAGCTGAGTGGGGGGAATCCCTAACATTGCAAGGTCATCAACAGAAGGGGTAAAACATAAAATGACATCTCATGGGGGGAAGGCTTGGGAGAAGAAGAAGGTCTTAAGATTCTTCTTAAAGAGATCTAAAGATGTGGTGGAGCGGAGCTCGTCTGGGAGATGATTCCATATTCTAGGGGCCGAGATAGAAAAGGCCCATTGCGAGGTCCTCGCATAACGTGTAACTAGAGTCTTGTCAGCAGGTAGCTCTCTGGCCTCTTTTTGGAGATGTCCAGAGAAGGAGTTTTCCACCCCCTCTCTAGGCAATTGGTCCCACTGCCCAACTGCTTCCACTGTCAAGACGTTCCTTCTCCCTCCTGTAACTTCAGGTGCTTAGACCGGGTTGTATTTTCCAGGGCTGCAGAGAACAGGAGCTCCCTCCTCTCTGTGGCAGCGCTTGAGGTATTTAAAGAGGGCCATCATGTCACCCCTCAGTCTTCACTTCACCAGGTTGAAAAATCCCAGCTCCTTCAGATTTCCCCCATATGTTCTGTTTTCCATAGCTCTTATCATCCCTTGTTGCCTTTCTCTGAACCTGCTCCAACCTGTCTGTTTTGTTCTTATCCTCCTTCAGTGGATCTTCTTGACCCATGGTGACCCTATAGATGAGACATCTCCAAGTCTTCCTCTGCTCCCCTGCTCTGCTCAGGTGCTGCAAATCCATCCCCATGACCTCCTTAATGGAGTCCATCCATCTGGCATGTGGCCATCTGCTCCTTCTGCTTCCCTCCACCTTTCCCAGCATTCTTGTTTTTCCCCGTGAGTTATGCCTCCTTATGATGTGGTCAAAGTATGCCAGTCTCAGTTTGGTCATCTTGGCTTCCAGAGAGATTCCTGGTTTGATCTGCTCTAGGACCCCTTTGTTTGACTTCTTGGCTGTCCACGGGATCCTCAGCACTCTTCTCCAGCCCCACATCAACTCAAATAAATGGATTTTCTTCTTATCATCTTTCTTAACTTTCCAGCTCTCACGGCCATCCATGGCAATAACAGGGAATACAATGGCTTGTGTAATTCTGCCTTTTGTGCTCAGTTGTATGTCTTGACATTTTGGGATATTTGCTAGTTCTCTCATAACTGCCCTCCCCATCCTTAGTCTTCTTATGATTTCTTGGCTGCAGCCCCTGCTCTGATCAATATTTGATCCCAAGTATCAACATTCTTTCACTATTTCTATTTCCTCATTGTCTGGGTTGAATCTGTATACATTTTCTGTGGGCATTATTTTTGTTATCTTTATCTTCCACAATAAACTTGTCTTTGCACTTTCCTCCTTGATCTTCCTTAGTAGCTGTTCCAAGTCTGTGATGTTTTCGGCTAGTAGTATGGTGTTGTCTGTGTATCTCAGATTGTTGATATTCCTTTCACCTACTTTCCCTCCTCCTTCTTCTGTGTCCAAGCCTGCTTTTCATATATGTTCTGCACATACATTGAACAGATAGGGTGATAAGATGCATCCTTGCCTGACCCCTTTCCCAATTGGGAACCATTCTGTTTCTCCATGTTCTGTCATGACAGTTTCTCCTGTCCTGAGTAAAGATTCCTCATCAGGACTATCAGATATGTTGACACTCCTATGGTTTAAGGGCATTCCATAATATTTCGTGATCTGTGCAGCCAACCTGTCTATATCCTCCTAAAAATGAGGAACCCAGGACTAAATGCAGGACTCCAAATGAGGCCTGACCAGTGCATACTGGCACTATGACTTTCTTTGACTTGGAAACAATGATTCCACTAATGCAAGCTAAAATAGCATTCACCTTCTTTGCTACAGCCCCACATTGCTGGCTCCTGTTCAGCTGATGTTCAACAATGACCCCAAGGCCCTTCTTGCATGTAGTACCACGCCAGACTATCTGGGGTGTGTGTGTGTATGTGTGTGTGTGTGTGTTTGTATCTTGGATAGATCATTAATTCAGAGAAACATCATTAAGTTAAAGGCCACTTGATGGTATAAACATATGACACACAGAAAAGCACAGAGGACGTTGGGACAAAGATTCAAATTTCAGGCTCAGATTAGTTTTATCTGCCTGTGGCTCAATGCCCATTACAAAACAACAGCCTGGATCTTATCATTTGTTCCCAATCGGTGCAGATATCTATTGACTCAAGTGTTCATTATGTTTCCAACACCTATGAAAACCCCCTTGAGTCAATGGGTCTACTTTGCTGAGATTTACCAACAGGATTTAGGCTGTACTAATAGCAGAGACTTTCTATAGAACAAGTTGGTGGCAGCCTCACTTCTTACTAGAGCTGGAGATAAAGAAATCACAGGCAAAACAGAGGAGGAAAACAGGGGAGACAGAGTTGGCCCTGAAAAGGGATCCCCGCAGGCCACAGAAATGATGACAGGCAGATCGCCTTTGTAGTTCACTGCTGACATCTTTAGAAAACCACAGCAAATCTTTTGGGCCGCCGCTCCTGCAGAAGTGATAAAAGGAGGATGGAAACGAATCCCAATCACACACCAGGGGCACCAGATCCGTACATCCAAAAGATGTAAATGCTGAGCGGATTGAAAGACAACAATGTTTTGGAAACGTCGGTGGCAAAAAGAAGAGCAGTTGGGGGGTGTCAGTGACCTGTAAAAGGGGGGGGGGGGCATTCTCCCACTCCTGGATCCAGGGAGAAATGAATGGGGGGTGGAGGGCGGAATTCCCTTCATTACAAGCATGGGGGGTGGAGGTGGAAATGTGGAGAAAGGAAGCGGGGGTATTACCCCCCCACACACACACACATGGGGTGAAATGCATAGCAGCAGTCTTGGACCCCAGGGTTTCTAAATGGGGAAGGGGGAGGAATGGTTCAAAAATGGGGGCAAGGGGTGATGGAGGTGGGTCAGGGGTCTTGGAGCCAGTGCAGGTCTTTAGAAAGAATGACAGAGTGTCCATCTGAATCCCAAACCAGACTGAATTGCGACTGCCTTGGCAAGTGTATTTATAGGGCAAAAAGTGTCCCAGGGCAGTTTCTGGGATCAAGGGGAAGTTCCCAGGCAGGACTAGTGGAACTGGAAGTCTGCCAATGGTTGGACAATCACCTTGGATATCTCTGGACAAAAGCAGATCTTGGACTTCATGTGTAAGTATGAAGCCTATTGCCCACCATCACTCCGGAGAGATTATGTAGATTCAGATCTTGGTTGACCTCACCTGGCTAAGTGCCCTGGTTTCCCCCATGCTGAGCCTAGCAGATCTCCGTATTATCACTAGTTTCCTGCACTGGGGTTGCCCTTTTGGCTTCCTGCCTAAAATATCTCTTCTGATATCGATACAGTGTCAGGAGGTCTGGAGGGTGGCTAGACCTTGAGGGACCACTACCCCCAGACTACAAGGCAGCCAGGACATGTAAGGGCACCTGGAGTGGATGTGTGGGGCTGCCTGTGGATCACCACCAGCACCAACGTCATCATTTGGGAGAGAGGCAGGGTACCCACTCAGGGACAGAGTTGCTAAGAGACCTGGTGTTTGGGGCCTTGGCATTCATGGGCTCAGCACAACGGTGCCTCCCCAGCAGCTGGGTTTCCCATCTATGTCTCCCCCCAACAACCTGGGCTGGGCTTCCCCTGTTTCTGCACGCTGGCTGAACACAAATCAGTTTGCTCTGTGCCAGCAGCTCCATATGCCTCCCAGGCAGCATGAGCCTCTGCATACCTCTGCGCACGTTCATCAGCTCCTCCGTGGCACCAGGATTAAACCTCTCTGCCTGTCCGTCTTTCTGTCCCTTGCTCTCAGTGTCACACACACACAAGCTTCTTTAGGCACAGAAAGCCCCTGTGGAGCACCATCTGGATCTTGCTGCCCACCTAGATGCCAACTGCTTCTTTGCTCTTCATCCAGTGATGCCATTCACGAGGTTCTCACCCTGCCACCCCGCTTCTTCTCCACCAGTGCCAAAAACTCACCCACATCACATTCAGCCAGCCAGGCTGCTAACTGGATCCTGCCAAGGCTGGATTATTTTGGGGATTCTGGGGGAAGTGTTGTGGGGAGAGAGAAAACAGGTGGTCTTGAGTGGGTGGAGCTGTGCCAGGGACTCATCAATGGGGCAGCCTCCCATCTTGGGTTAAGTGCGAAGACTCAGCCTGGCACAACTTAGGCAAAATCTGTTTCTGTGAGATGAGTCAGCCAAAATGCAGCAAAAGCTCAGCTGGGGAGGGGGCGATTTCGCCTTCCCTGGACCAGGCCTAGAGAGGCTTCCATGCCCCCCCAACTTTGGGACGGCTCCCACTGAGTGCATGAGAGTCTGGCTTGGAGATTCCCTCACCTGCCCAAATCGTTCTGTGTTTTAGATTTTCTGACTTTCCCTCTACACATGCTAGCTATTTGGTTGAATTCATCTGTAATGGTTCTCCCCCCCCCTTTCCATTTCTTATACATAGAATCATAGAATCCTAGACTTAGAAGAGACCCCAAGGGCCGTCCAGTCCAACCCCCTGCCATGCAGGAAATCTCAGTCAAAGCATCCCTGACTGATGGTAGATGTGGAGGTGTGTGTGTCTGTGATGCCAGTATGTACCTGGCTTCCTTCCTGTTGATTTGACTGAAACTGTCTCTGAGTTTATGAAGAGCGGATGTCCACAAGCCAAAGGCTGGGATGCCCCCTCTCTCCATCCTGCTGCTATCTGTCAGGAGGGCATGGCCTGCTAGTGCCAGAAGAAACCCCTTGGTCCTGTGATGCTACCTACCTCCTTTCTTCTTCCAGCTTCTCTTCATCCTCTCCTTCAGAAGAAATCATTCTCTATTTCTCTGGCAGCTGCAAGAGAGGGATTCAAAGCACTGACAGAAAACAGCCCCAGCCTCCAGTCCTGCTCAGAGCTGGAGCATTGATCCATCAAGGCAGGCAGAAACCACCACAGAATTTCTAAAAGAACGAAAGAGATGCTGTAAAAGAGACCTGTGCCCTGCTTTTTCTGAAGCTTGTGTATGAACTTTGTTTGGGACTTAAGGCTTTTGCTTACTAAGCAAAGCAAGTGCTGGACTGGGAGCTGCTCTGTGGCTTTGCTTGCTCATTAGCTGGTGCTGCATCCCTGCTATCAGCTGTGTAGCTACAAGCCTTTGGCTGGTTGCCTGGGCTGGGCTTGGGCAGCTCCAACTGTCCTGAATTGGCAGGAACAGTCCTGATTAATCCTTCTTGCCCTACTTTTTCAGCTGCTTTCAAAATGTCCCAGTTTCTCTCTCCTCCTCCCACCTTTTCCTTTTGCCCTCAGTTCACTTCAGTTGCTGCAAATTAAGTTCAAAGTGCAAAAGTCATTTGCAGTCCATTAACCCAGTGAGACAGTGGCTTAGTGGTTAAGGCACCAATTCTGATGATCTGAAGATTGGCAGTTTGAGGCCTGAGTGCCACATGATGGGGTGAGCTCCCATCACTAGTTCCAGCTTCTGCCAACCTAGTAGTTTGAAAGTATGCAAATGCAAGTAGATAGATAGGTACCACTTCAGTTGGAAGGTAACAGCATTTGGTGCAGTCATGCTGGCCACATGACCACCGGATTCATCTTCGGACAATCCTGGCTCTTCAGCTTAGCAACAGAGATGAGTATCACCCCTCGCAGTCAGTTACGACTAGACATTCATGTCAAGGGACTACCTTTACCTTTCTTGTTAACCCCGTAGGTGGGGAGGGGGAGGCAAGGAGGGAGACCCTTGCCCTTCCCTGCAGGTTCAAGCAAAAGCAAGCTGCTGCAGCCTCTCCTGGCTTGTCTGTTCTGTAATTTTTGCTACCTTGACTATACTCTGATATTTTCCCCATTGTTTTTCTATGAAATGAGGGAGGGCATAAGCCTGGCATCTGGGGAGTGGGCAAGCTTCCTGGCCCCCAAATATTGGGCATCTGGCAAGTTTACTCAATACCACTAGGGCAGAAGGGGGGGAGGCAGGAAGATGGAACCATGCTCATGGCCAGCTGGGGGAGAGGACTTCCAAGGAGAGGCCCAAGTGGCCATGGTGGACAACTGGATGCCAGCCTAGGCTAGAGAGGACTCCTTGGTCCCCATCCTCCAGTCTGGAGAGAGTTGGTGCTTGCAGAAAAGGGGCTGGGCCTGATATGGACCCGTTTTTCCTCACCCTGGGAAGATCTGGGTCCTTAGTCCATCATCCAGTGTAACCAATTGGCCTTGTCATGTGCCTTTGGGCCAGTGATGGCTGCAGCGCTGGCCCAAGGGATTTTGCTGCCTCAGGTGAGTGGTCCTTCCTCCCTGCCCCTGTTCAAATGCCTCTACACAGAACCCAGGATTAAGGGAGATGACATCCCTCGAGACAGAAAAACCTCCAAGAGTCACACACACTCTCCTTGCAGGAAAGTGAGAATAAATCAATTTAAGTAACGAACAATTGGGTATTTTCCCCCACAAGACCCCAACATCTGCTCCTGGAGATAGACCCTTCCCCCTTCCCTAGCAGGTAGGGCCAGCAGTGACTGGACCTTTGCACATGGTCAATAGGAGTGTAGTGTCTAGAATAGATCAAGGGAAATAATGGTCACATTGTATTCTGCTTTGGTCAGGCCTCACCTGGAATACTGCATCCAGTTCTGGGCAATACAATTTAAAAAGGATGCGGACAACTGGAAGTGCCCAGCGGAGGCCAACTAAAATGGTGAAAGGTCTGGAAACCATAAAGCCCTCTGAAGAGTGGCTAAGGGAAGTGGTTGTTTAGTGTGGAGAAGAGATGGTTAAGAGGTGATATGATAACCCTGTTAAGTATTTGAAGGCTGGAGCAAGCTTTTTTCTGCTAGTCCAGAGACTAGGACCAGGAACAATGTATCCAAGCTATGGCAAAAGAGATTCCAGCTTAACTTTAGGAAGTTCTTCCTGACAGTAAGAGCTGTTAGACACTGGAAGATGCTGCTGCCTTGGAGGGTGGTGGTCTCCTTTGGATGGCCATCTGTCACAGGGAGGGCTTTGATGGTGTCTTTCTGCAGGGCAGAAGTGGATCTCTTCTAACTCTAGGATTCTGTGATTGATTTTTCATGAGACCCCAAAATGGACCCGTCTCCCCAGCAGGTTTGGCCAGTACTGGTTGGACCTTTGCATGTGAGCACATTGTCCCCTTCCTGCCCCCCTCATGGTGTCCTCATTCCAACTCTCTCTTGTCCTGAGCCCACCCACCCCATTGGGTCCACCCCATCTTTGCCCGGGACTTTGAGAAGCAGGCCTCCTCACTGCGGTCTCTGAAAGGGGGTAGTATTTGCAGGAGGCGAGATGATGGGCAGGAAGGTGGGGGGGGGGCCCTTTGCATTTGCAGATTTTAAAAATGTGTTTTCTGAGGCACAGGAAAATAGCTTTTGTGACATCAATATTTCAAAACCAAAAGTCTTACGTGGGGCGTGTGAGCATCGGAGCATTATTGAGCTCCAGATGCTGCAGAAGGGGCTGGTGCATGCAGTGGGCTTCAGGAAACCCTGCTCCTGCCCTGGGAGTAACTGGACCATGCATCCTCTCATTTGCCATGTGGCGTGTGCACATTTGTCTTTTGGCTTTGCAAGGTGGGGATACATGGGTCGGTGGGTGTGCTTTGTGGGGGGAGAACACCCCAGGGCCAATCCCCCCCTCCTTTTTCTGCTCAGCAAAGACAAGGGGGAGCAACAAATCTCTAGCATGAATAATTCAGCAGCAGAAGGAAGACTCTTCTCTAAAAACAGAGTGTGTTTGTGATATGCTGGGGAGGGGGAGAGATAGATGGAAGAAGGGGGTAGGGGGATCATAGACTTGGCTTTTGCAGGCTGCTCTCTCCCTCCCTTTCTCCAAAACCAGGGCTAATGTGGTAGTGGCATCAGCAAAAGGCCGGTCAGAATCTGAGAACTTTATTTGGCAAACACAAGAGGCATGAAAACAGCCCCCTCCCATCCATGCACCCCCAAGAAAGGCAGAAACAGAGAAGCAGAAACTGGGTTGGAGGAGGAGAGAGGCAGGGAAGGGGGCTTTTTGCTGCTGGACAAGCCATGAGCCTAAGGGAGACCCCCACCCCAAAACATAAGCTCCCACTGTCCCTAGAAAGATTTTGCTGCACCCTTGAGACTAACTGAAAGAAAGAAATTGGCAGCATGAACTTTTGTAGACTTTGGTGGAGTGGAAGCCAGGGACAGACAGACAGACAGACAGACACACACACACACACATATGCGCCATTGGTATGTGAGGATGTCAATCCAAATGGCAAATCCTTTGTGTATGGAAAGTCCCATTGCAAAACTGGATCTGCCAGTTCATCTTTATGCACAGAGACCAGTTTCCTATGCCTTTGCACACTAATGAACATCATTAAAACTGGATCTGCAACTTCATTTCCATACACAAAAGATTTGTAAATTGGATTGACATTCTCACCTACCAATGGCATATATATGTCTGTGCCTGGCTTCCACTCCACCAAATGCACCTGAGGAAGCAAACTGGTCTAGGAAAGCTCCTGCTGCCAACTTCTTTCTTTTAGTGAGTCTCAAAGGTGCTACAAGATCTCTCTACGTACTAATTCTACAGACTAACATGGCTATATCTTTGAATTGTCCCACTGTCCCTCTCCCACAAACAGCAGCCTGGGAGATGCTGGGTACAGCAGCACTGTGGAAATGATGCAGTTTGTCACCACTTTAACTGCCATGGCTCCATTCTACAGAATCCTGGGATTTGCAGTTTTGTGAGGCACTGGTCCTCTCTGGCAGGGAAGGCTAAAGACCTTGTAAAACTACAAATCCTAAGATCCCATAGGATGGAGCTAGAACACTTACAGTGGTTCAAACTGCATTATTTCTATAGTGTAGATGCAGCCATCTCCTAGGAAGGAGACCTTTGTGGTTCTGCTAGAGAGCTAGGGCTGAGGTAGGGAGGCTTCTAGGAAATGGAATGGAGGTCTATCCTGTAGAGGCACAAACATGGCACTATGATGCCGCTTGAATGGCCTGGGATTTGTAGTTTGCAGCAGTACTTGGGATTCTCAGCCAGAATGCTCTTTCAGTGCACCACCAAAATACAAAGCAAAACATGCATCTGAGGAAGTTGGCTCAAGTCTAGGAAAGCTCATGCTATCAACTTCTCTCTTTCAGTGAGTCTCAAAGGTGCTACGAGATCCCTTTGAAGACTGATTTTCCAGACAAACATGGCCATGTTGTTGAATTCTATAATCCCCAGGACTTCCTAGAAAGCAGGAGCCCACATGGGATTGGAGTGCCACAGCCAGTCAGTGTGGAAGAGATTGACACAACAGAGGAGGGGGGAAGCTTTGGGCAAACACACACCTCTGGGCTTTCTCTGTGCAATCTGTGTTGCTCTTTGGGGTATATCTGCGCCAGCCCTGCAAGGCAGGCCAAGGAGGTCACTTCCAAGCCGCAGACACATTTATCCCACCACCCACCCAGGATCTCTCAGAATAATCCCCATTTTAAGGTACCTGCTGCTGAGTGTAGCACAACCCATGGATTTGGGAGTGGCAAGTTGGGAAGGAAATGGGAAACAAGGGGTCTTCAAGGGAGCGATTGAGGACGGAAGAGGGTATCTCTCCCCCAGGAGGAAAGGGGTAGGTGCTGGCCTTCCCTATGGGGAGGTAGAAGGGTCCTGGACTTTGCCAATCCTACTTCAAGGGAATCTGGGACTGTGGGGATGTGTGGGAGGGACCATAACTCAATGATAACAAGACAAGACACATCCCTTTCATGCGCCCCCCCCCAACATGCACATGTGGATGGTGCAGCACATGGAGGGCATCAGGGAGCACCCCTTATTCTTTCCCCTCCCTCCACATCACACATCTATCCCTGCAGGCCCTTGCAAAAAGGCAAGAGGGTTGGGACCCCCAAATAAAGGGGCATGCAGCACATGGGGTGCAGCCGGAGTTTAGGGCATCCCCACAGATGGGGCAGGGTGGGGTGTGGGGGCTTCTCAGGGGGGCCCGACACTGCTGACAGTGGTGTAGCTGAACTTGGAGAGGGAGGGGCCAGTGGCGGTGAGCTCCTCATCGTGGGGACGGTGGCGCGGGCGTCCGGTGGGGCAAGCCCCCCGGGGGCAGCAGGCGAAGGTGGTGACGAAGGCCTTGCGGAACCGCTTGTTCATGAAGCAGTAGATGAAGGGGTTGATGCAGGCGGAAGTGTAGGAGAGCAGGTGGATGAAAGAGATAGGGGTGCCGGTCAGGGCGCGCTGGGCCGCCTCTGCATCAAAGGCCCGCCAGGTATTGGCCCCATAGATGGGCAGCCAGCAGACAAAGAAGACCACCACGATCACCACCAGCATGCGGATCACTCGCTTCTTGGCCAGCAGCTTGGCCTCCGAGCTGTTGATCCGGGCCCGATCCTGCTTGGTGCCCTGCTCCCCTGGCGTTGGCGTTACCACCGACAGCCCCATGGCCCCCCCGGCGGGGTTGGGCCCCTGGATGTAGCAGCCATCCCCTTCCTCTTCCACACAAGGTGCCAGGGGCTCTGTGCCTCCATTCTGCTGAGCTGAGTAAGAGAAGTAAAGCTCCTTGTGAATAGGGGGTGTCACTGTGCAGCCCCCCACTCTCCAGCACAGATGGAGGGGAAAACAGCTCTAAAACAGCAGTTAAATCAGAGGGTAGGGGAAATGTCCACTTATACCCCCAAAAGACCCTGCAACATCTCCTCTATTTTAAAAAATAGTCATTTCAGACAGTTTTTTTAAACCCCAGATGGCTCTGTCTCAAAGAGCTAGAATAGGCTGCAAAACAATACTCCAATACTCCTAAATCTGCAAAAGAAAACTGGCTGAAAATATAGTGGGCCCTTGGAATCCACTGGGGTTTGGTTCCCAGACTTGCCGTGGATACCAAAATCCATGGATGCGCAAGTCCCATTAAATACAATGGGGTATTACTATTACTACTACTACTACTACTACGGCCCTTAGTATCTGCCAAGGTTTGGTTCCAGGATCTCCAATGGATACTAAAATCCATGGATGCTCAAGTCCCATCATATACAATGAGGTACTATTACGACTACTACTACTACTACTACTACTACTACAATGGCCCCTTGATATCCTCAAGGGTTTGGATCCAGGACCTCCTGTGGATACCAAAATCTGTGGATGTTCAAGTCCCATTAAACACAATGTCAGAGTAAAATGGTGTCCCTTATAGAAAATGGCAAAATCAAAGTTTGCTTTTGGGAATGTATATACAGTATTTTAAAGTATTTTCAAGCCACTGATGCCTGAATGCGTGGATAATAATTCTGTGGATCTGGAGGTAGAAGTGTAGAAGCAGAAGTGCCTTTTAATGGAAGCAATGGACCCCCATATCTGAATTCAGCCCCCTTCCCTCCAGTGCCCGCCTCGCAAGGGCGCTTGTCCCTCTACAGAGGCCACAGATAATGCAGCGTGACCAATACCTTCTGCCTTGGCAACAGCACATGGCAAAAATTCAAAGCAATTACTTCTTTATCTATATCTTGATTTGCTCCTAGTGTCAGACTCGCAGCAGCTTACAACATACAATTAAATCAGGATATGCCAGGAATCAGTCACAATAGGAAACACAGAACTGCCTTAATGGCTCCCAGGTTAATTTTCTCAGCTTTCTCCATCTCCCAAAGTTTCTCCTAACTCTTAGGAATTTATCACACAAAGGAGATGGGGAGTTTATCCCATGAAAATCATGTAATTATGCGTAACGATTTCACACGACGTCACACAAAACCCGTCATTAAACTGATCACAAAGAAGCATTAATGCACATCTTTTTACTTTCAGGATTCTGGCAACAATGCATTTCTAATATCGCTTTACAGTATTTGCAATAAATCATTCGCACAATTACAGTATTCGCCGTTTTCGCTTCATTTGTGGGATGCTTTAAATGCGCTTTAATCTCTCTTTAATGTTGAAATCTGCCCCAGTGTGATAAACCCCATAGTTAAAATAGTTCCCCTTGCCATTTCCACCTGCTGGTTTCTAATTCTGCTGGCCAGAATGAGAGGGAGCAAGATACTTAAGAGGTGATATGAGAGCCTTGTTTAAGTACTGGAAGGAATGTCATATTGAGGATGGAGCAAGATTGTTTTCTGCTGCTCCAGAGAAGAGAACCCAGAGCAATGGATGCAAGCTCCAGGAAAAGAGATTCCACCTGAACATTAGGAAGAACTTCCTGAGAGTAAGAGCTGTTTGACAATGGAACAAACTCTCTCAGAGAGCAGTGGAGTCTCAGTTTCTTTTTCCCAATGCCCAGATTCCTTAAAGTTGACACACAATCTGACCTGCCAATGTCCTTGTCAAAATGGGGCAGCCACAGCTGGACATGATAGCCCCTCGTGCAGAATGCCAAGTGGGACTATTTTGTCCTGTGACCAAGGACACACCAGGGACCCTGTTATTAACAAAGTCCCAAGCTTAGAGTTGTGGATCAGGACTGGAAAGATCAAGTTTATGTCCTCACTGTGCCATGGAGCTGACTGGTGGCCTTGGGCTTCGCTCTCTCTTCTCTTGGCCCAAGCTTATAGAATCCTAGAGTTGGAAAAGGCCACAAAGGCCATCCACTCCAACCCCATTCTGCCATGCAGGGAGACACAATCAAAGCACAAAGATTGTTGTTAATTTGAGAACTGAGTGGAGAGAGCTATGTATTCCATCTTGTTCTCAATGGAGGAAAGGCAGGACTAGAAATCATCAGCCAATAAGTAATGCAATTCTCTCCTAGTTTGTGTTATGTCTCCTCTCAACCCCCATCCAAGTCATTCCTAAAAATGCTCGACAACAGAGATCCACATACCAAGATGGATGGCTCTCCCTGCAAAACCCTGGCCAGTCTGAGGCACAAACTCCCTCACTGGGAACCAGTAGCTCAGCCACCTGAGGATCATCTCCCAAGCACCCACATTTGCCCCTAGGAACCCCTTATGTGGAACCATCAAAGGCTCCAGTCAGATCCAGTATCTGATGCCCACAAGAGGAAATGCCACAAACCCAGAGCGAGATGCCCCGGGCCTCTGTTTTGCCCCACAGTGGCCTTGTGGGCCTATGGCTGAGATCAGGACCCATGATCAAACTTGCCTGCCCTCCTTCCCCACAAACCAGGCTCCTCTTTCCCCATGCTTCCCAGATACATACCTTTGGCCTCCCGGGTGAGGTCCATCTCAAACTGGATGCCCCGGTAGAGCTCACGAGAGATGAGTCCATAGGCCACGATCATGACCAGGCCGGGAATAAGGAAGAGAGTGACCATTAGCAGCACGTACCTGGTGATGGTAGAAGAGAGAGACAGGTAAGGAGCCAGAAGGAAATGCCCTCCTCCAAATGCCCTTTGTGCCCGGCTACCTCCTTGTGGGCATCACCTCTCCTTGCCAGCACCAGACCCCTTGACCTAAGTCCAGTCCCTTCTGCCCAGACCACTATGTCACGACAGGAGATACTAGGGACCAGGATGCCCCCATCCTGCCCTCTTCCACAAGTTTCAACATGGCTCCATTTGGACCAGAGAAAGACTATCTGAGGAAGGCACCTACTGGCCCTGGCCTGTAACGTCACCCTCTTTGTATTCTGTTTATTGATTTCTGGCTGCATTTCATAAGTCACCGTATTCAAGCACCTTTGAGGCTCACTGAGGGGAAGACATTTCTCTAGCAGAAGCATTCGTGGGCTCCAGGGTCCTTCGTCAGAGCCGACGCTTGCTTAGGTTGACATGGGCTTGAGTCTGCGAAGGCTTAGGTCGGAAATTGCTTCTTCCCGGGGAGTCTCAAAGGCACTACTGGTCTCCTTCATGTCATCATTTTGTAACCAGATGTCGAAGCTTACGTAACTGGGAGAGGGACTTGGAGACAGCTGAAATTAAACTAGTTCTGCAATGTTTTGAACAAGATGTGTGTGTATGTATACATGCACTAGCCTGCCCTTCCATACACACAGTTGCAATAATGTTCCTTGATTCGTGTTTGAACACTGCATTTGGTGGTCCCTATGTAGACTTGTTTGCAGCTGCATGGTATGCTGTAAACTCCTGCGCCTGTGAGAGGGTCTCTCCTGTCCTTCGCTGAGCTCAGCATTTGCTGGGCATCCAACTCAGACATCAGAAGGGCTGCCAGGCCCAGAAAAACCCAGAACAGTGAAGACAAATAACCACCAGTTGTTTTAACTATACCATACATCAAACAAGTCACAGAGAGAATAGGGAAAATGGTGAGGAAACACAACCTCCAAATGGTATACAAATCGACCAAGAAATCCAGCAAATCCTGCGCTCAGCGAAGGACAGGAGAGACCCTCTCTCGGCCGCAGTTTACCGCATTCGGTGCAGCTGCGCACATGTCTACATAGGGATCACCAAACACAATGTCCAAATACGAATCAATGAACACGAGAGACACTGCAGACTGCGTCAGCCAAAAAAAAAACCAGCCCTAGCAGAACACATTATAAACCATCAGGGGCATTAAATGTTGTCCAAAAACACAGAAATTCTGGACGATGCCAACAACTATCAGGTCAGAATGAACAGGGAAGCCACTGAAATCCACAAACACCAAGACAATTTCAACAGGAAAGAAGGAACCCTGAAAGTGAACAAAGTTTGGCTCCCAGTCCTGAAAAACACCAAAATCAAGACCCAGTAAATGCAAATGAAAAACCACCCAGGGTCAGGGGTTTTCCCAGCAAACAATAGTTCTCTAATTAAACAGACACTAATTCTCTTTGCATATCCTCCCACCCTGAGATCTCACCATTCAGCAACAGAACATTATACAGATCAACATGGAAATCACTCCTCCCAACCTAGAGTCACATAGGGTTGCCATACCTCCGGACCTTGAAAACGGGAAAAATGTAGGACAAAAATTTCAAATGTAGGACACACACAAACATGTGTCCTACATTTGAAATTACAGTTACCCTCGCCACTTGGGCTCCGCCCCCGCCGCGATCGCAGCGAGGCCCAGGGCCCAGGCGGGGAGGGAAAGCCTCCCTGAGTGAAGGATTCCCTCCCCGCCTGGGCCCCCGGCCTCGCCGCGATTGCGGCGGGAGCGGAGGCCCAAGCGCGACTGAAAGCCTCCGCCTAAGAGCTTTCAGTCGCCGCCTGGGCACCCGGCCCAGCCGAATCGCGGCGGGGACAAGGCCCAGCGGTGCGGGAAAGCTCCGCCTTAAGGAGGCCTCAGTCGCAGCCTGGGCCTCCGCCGCGCCGCAATCGCGGCGGGGAGCAGAGGCCCAAGCGGCGACTGAAAGCCTCCCTCAGCTTGCCACACCTGCCCGGGGGCGGGGGCAAACCGGGCGGGATCGTGCGGACGCCCACCAAACCGGGAAAGTCCCGCCCCAAGGGGGATATGGCAAGCCTAGAGTCCACACAGTGGTGTGTGTGGTGTAATACACACACACACACACCCCACTCACACGCTCCAGCATCTCTGAAGATGCCACACAGATGCTGTGAAACGCCAGGAACAGACTTTTCTAGAACGTGGCCACATAATCCTAAAAACCCACAAAACCTATGGATGCAGCCTTGAAAGCTTTGACTTCACATTGGAAGCCCTCTTCTTCTCTTTGTGGGAAACAGAGCTCTGATCTTTCAGGTAGAGGAACTGGAGAGACCGATTTCAGACACCCCTGACACACCTAGAAAATCTGAACTGGATCTCCTACAACACTGGAGTATTGTGGGAAGACTGGTTGAATCTTGGGGGTCTCTTCCAGTTCTGTGGCCCAGGAGTGTCTCCCTCCCCATGATCCCCAGATGGTTAAATGCCATTGCCTCCCTCCCTGTGCCACAACTCCACCCACAATGTGGGACAAGAAAGGCTTTGATTCCTGCTTACCCAAGTCCCCAATGACATTAGACCAGTAGATCAATGGGAGGGAGACAGTTCTAGAGCTCAGAGATGGAAGGGACCCCTAAGGGCCATCTATCCAACTGCCCTGACATGCAGGAATCCATGGCTAAACACTCTTCAGAGGGGCACATCCAACCTCTGCTTGGAAAACGTACGTACGAAAGAGAGCCCAGCACTCCTCTTGGGTAGTCTCCTCAGTCAAACAACCCTTGCTATGTGGATGCCCTCCCTAATGTTTTGTAGACTCTTTTCTTGTAAATACACCGTTGGCTCACACCTATTTCTGGAGCAGCAAAAAAAATCCTGGATTGAAAGGTTGAAAAATGTCCCTGCAGCTGGCTGGTTGAAGCAACAAGCACAAATCCCAGAATGTAAACTGATAGCAATATATAATAAACAACACAATTGAAATGCAGTGGGATCTGGCGGGTCTGGTTTCAGGTCCTTCTTGGATACCAGAATCCGGGGATGCTCAAAGTCCCATTATAAAGACTTGCACAGTCAAATGGTGTCCTTTCACAAAATAGAATTGGAATTTGTATCTTTTTGAAGATTTTGAAGCCATGGATGGATGAATGTTGAATCCATGGATATGAAGGGCTGACTGTATGCAGTGTTAAATAATCAAATGTAGTTTTGGGAGGTGGGGGGCTTTTTTAAGGCAAGGTGGGTAGGCTGATAAACTGCCACAATCCCGTCTTGCACACTTTTGACCCAGTTTTGTGGAGAGAATGAGGCAACCCTAGGCCTGCCCCTCGACTGAGCACCAGAAAGTGGACCCACCAGGAAAAAGCAAGAAGAAATAGCAATAGCATTTACATTTCTATACTGCTTCATAGTGAACGCACTCTCTAAGCCGTTTACAATCTGTAAACCAATTGCCCCCAACAGCTGGGTACTTATCTTCCTGAACTATGAAAGGATGAAGGCTGAGTTAGCCTTGGAGCCCTGGGATCCCACTGCCCCCTCTGAAGCCCATCAACTCCCCCATAGTCTGAAGCAGTGGATTTACCAGCAGGCTGTTGTTGCCCTTATCATCACCATCAACCCTGGCAACCCTGACTCCCGTTGCAAAATACACAAGACAGAGACTGCAAAGAGGCGGGTGGGGATGGATGGGGTCCCCCCCACCTCCGCACCACAGTGTTTCATCCTGAAGCTGCCACTGAGAGCGCATCACAGAGGTAGGCGTCAGCGGGCATGATTTGAAGATGGCTCCGTTCTGCACATGCAGGAAGCCACTGCAAAGCCTGACGAGCCTGTGGGGGTGAACGAAAGAAGGGGTGTCCTCCCCAACATCGTCCCTGGCAGGCACCCAATGCTCGGCACCCAAAAACCAAGCACAGCTCTCCTTAGGAACGCCTTCATCTCCAGGCGCAAGCGGCAAGATGTCAGCCGCTGAAGAGACGGAGAGTTAATAATGCCTGCATCAGTTATTAATGCTTGGCATCAATATTCATGCTCTTTGCATTTGGACAGCTTGCATTGTGCCACATCGCTCTACTGTGGCCAAGCCCGCAGGAGCTGATTGGGGTAGAAGGACCTCAAGTCCCCCCCAGTATCCGGAGGCATTTCCAAGAACATTTGCAATCTGGAGATGAGGGGTCTGTCTGAGAAGACAAGAGTCAGTGGCTAAGTGGACTCAAAATCATGAGTTGGAAGAGATCTCCAAGGGCCATCCAGTTCAACCCCTCCTGCCATAAGGAATAACAATCCAAGCATCCCTGACAGATGGCATCCGACCTCTGCTTAAAAACCTCCAAGGAGGAGACTCCACCGCCCCCCCGAGGGAGCGTCTTCTACTCTCAACCGGCTCTTACCATCAGGAAGTCTTCCTAATGTTTAGGCAGAATCTCTTTTGTTGGAAAATCATTGCCTTCTCTCTCCCCCCTCCTCAAATAGATAGGATTTTCCTACATGCATCTCATACTGTCTTCTATCTCTATTTGCTTGCCATTTGGTCCGCTAAATCCAGGGGCAATAAAATGCCTATGTAAGTTGGTAAAACAGATCATGGGACTAAGTAACTTCCTAGGAAGTTCTCACAATAGATCTCTCCGCTTCCCTTCGGTCTCTCCATCATCTTCCTCGAAAGATGGTGAGATACAAACCCCTTCTTTTACCTGAACTATTCTCTAGATAGGTGAGGATGTAGCTTCCATGGATATGGAGATTTAAGCCATTAGTAAAGTTTTGTTTTAAACTACAAGCTATTTGTGCACCTCAGTCCTTATAGAAGCATCTTAAGCAAAAGACCCTTTCTGCTGCTCTGCTGATTCTAAAGCAAGACCCACAGCCTTGGCTTTGATAGTTTGGATATGTTTGTTTCCTTACCAAGGCTGAAGCCTGGGAAACTTGAATTCCCCCTACACTTTTCCTGTAGTTTAACCCATTGTTCTGGGTCCTATTCTCGCAGCACCAGAAAGCAAGCTTGCTCCATCTTCAACATGGTATCCCTTCCAATATTTATCAGGGTCTCTCATATCGCCAGGATAGCCAGGGTGGCATAGTGATGTGGTGTTGGGCTAGGACTCAAATCCTGCTGCTCAGCCATGGAAACCCACTGGTGGCCTTGGGCAAGTCACACTCTCTCCGCCTCTCGCCTCAGAGGATGGCACTGACAAAGCCCCTCTGAAGAAACTTGCCAGAAAGCCTTATGATAGGCTCACCACCATGGGGTCACCTAAATTGGAAATGACTTAGGGGCCACAACAACAACTCATACCATGTTGAGGATGGAACAAGCTTGTTTTCTGCTGCTCCAGAGAATGGACAATGGAGGAATGGATGGAAGCTACAGAAAAAGAGAATCCACCTCAAAATTAGGAAGAACTTCCGACAGTAAGAGCTATTCAACAGTGGAACACAATCCCTCTGAAAGTGGTGGAATCTCCTCTTTGGGTTTTTAAGTAGAGTCTGGATGGCCATGTGTCCCAGGGAGGGCTTAGATTATGTCTTCCTGCATGGCCCAAGAGGGTTTGACCAGATGGCCCCTGAGGTGTCATCCAGCTCTATGATTCTATAGATACACCTCCTTTTCCCTATGTCTAAACCTACCATCTGCCTAGGCTAGGGTCCAGTCTATAAGAGCTCTTGGGGCAGAGGCCCTCTATAACACTAGAAATTGCCTTGTATTCTGATGTACAGTAAACCACATGTGCGCACCACACAAACCTGCACCACTGGCACTCAAGGCCCCTCTTCCCTCACCCCAGATTTGGCTTCCCCTTCCCACCCCCACCACCCCAACCCCCAAACTCACCAGGCCTGCCGGATGTGGCTCCCGGGCCAACGGGAGTGCATTGGAAAATGCCTGGGTGGGTGGGCACAGAAGATAGTGCTGTAGACTGGGTAGGGCAGCATGAGGAGGGCTGAGAGGAGCCAGGTTGCAGCAATGACGCGGTAAGCATGGGAACGTGTCTGCCACACGCGGGACTTGAGGGGATTGCAGATGGCATTGTAACGCTCAATGGCAATGGCCACCAGGCTGAAGGTGGAGACGCTCACCGACATCCCTGCAGGGTGGGACAAGCGGGAGGAGGAGTGAACCGCAAAAAGAGACCCCTTAACAGAGACAACTCAACACCCAAAAGGAAGCACCCTAACGTCTTTGGTGGCAGGGCCTGGTAAAGTTCCTTTTCTTCTGGGCTGCAACCCTTCCAATCTCCAAACAGCATGGCCACCATCCCTAGCATGCTGGAGATGCAGTCAAATATAAAGAGGTTTGCTGGGTTCAGAACTGCAAGAAATAACCTCCTTAGTTGTTGTTTAGAACAGTGTGCATAGCAGTTTGAGCATTGGACTATTACTCGGGAGACAATGGTTCGATTCCCAGCTCCCCAGAAACCCACTGGTTGACCCTGGGTAAGTGACACTCTCTCAGCCTCAAGGGAAGGCAATGACGAAGCTCCTCCAAAGAAACTTCCAAGAAACACTTTAGAACTGCCATAACTCAGAAACAACTTGAAAGTAACAGCAACAACAAAAAGTTATTTATTAGAACCAGTTACTAGGTTTGAGTGATTCTGGAGACCAAGGTTCAATTCCCAAGTGGTCCATGAAAACCCACTGGGTGACCTTGGGCAAGTTGCATACTCTCAGCCTCAGGGGAAGGTGATGGTAAACTCCACCGAACACATCTTGTCAAGGAAACCCATGATAGAGCGACCATAGTCCAGAACAACTTGAAGACATGCAACAACAACAAAGGTATTTATTTCTTAACAGGTTGAGCCCTAAAAGACCCCTTTCCAGGTAGCCAAAAAAGAAAGAAAGAAGGGGACCCCATGGCTCTCGCCTTCCCGACCGGCAGAAATCCCATGGGGGAACAACATCCCATGAGGTAGGACATAGTCTTGCAGATGACCTTCCCAAAGATGAAGTGCGCATGACGTTGGGGATGAGGTGAAGGGCATGCAGAAAGGGCCAGCATCAGATCACTCAGGGCCAGGGAGAGCAAGAAGGAATTGGTGATGGTGCGCAGGGCGCCTGTTGAGCATCAAAACCACGATTATCAGGTATTCCCAAAGACACTCAGGAGGAAGATGACTGAGTAGAGCAGGATCCGCACCGTCAGGTCCAAGTCTGCGCAGAAGATGGAGATCAGAAAGAGGAGAAGAGAAAAAGGCATCACAAAACCCCTTCCCCTTTGGGACTGGGACCCTTTGGGTTCTGGTGCCACAACACTAGTTTTCTTGCAGGCGGGCTCTGGAAAACCTGTTGGCCTCCTCTCCTTGGGATGGGAGTACCGGGTTTGGGCACCTTGACTTTTATATATTTCCCTGCTCCACCTGGTCTTGGGCACTGCAGTCCAAGGTGTCCTGGGGGTTACCTAAAAGAATCCTAGAGTGGGAGAGACCCCCGAGGCCATCCATTCCAATGTTCCTGTTCTGCCATGCCATGCCTTGCCATGCCAACCTCTACCTGCAAGTCTCAGGCCTCCTGCCTCCTATGGCAGAATGGGGCTGGAATGGATGGCCCTTGGGAGTGCCCTCCAGCTCTAGGATTCTATGATTCTATCAGGGAACACCCAGAAAACCCCCACATTTTCATAGAATCCTAGAGCTGGAAGGGACTCCAGGGGTCATTTATTCCAACCCCCTTGTGCCCTGGCGAAGACACCATCCAAGCCCTGATCAGGATGGGTTTTTATGGAGAACAGCTGTGGACAGGGAGGGAACCGCTCTCTCCCACCTTAGGGCCGCTTTTCTCCATCCCACCCACAAGTTCCCCCAGTTTCCCCTCCCTGTGCCAGGACCTTCCTGGCATCTGACTGCCAATCCATGCTTGCCGCCGCCACCACCATGGAATCCCTCTGGCTCCAGGAATTGTACAGCATGCTAACAAGGACATGTGCCCCCTTCATAGCCAACCCACCACCACTGAGCCCCTGGCAGTTGTACCCCCCCTCCAACAACATACACATACCTCCCTGCTCCCCATCCGAAGTCCTGCTGTGCCCCTCCATGCCAAAGTGCCCAGGTGTGCCTTTCTCCCTTTCTCTCAGGGAAATGCTCGTGCTGTTTGTCCAGAGATAAGGCCCCGTCATCCCTGCTCCTCCGTCCAGCCGGTGACGGTCAGAGATGGGAACGGAAATCCCTGGGGGAGGGTGGCAACACAGAGGGCAAGGCTGGCACTGGGCACCTCACATCCACCAAGGGGACAAGGTGGAGCATTTCCAGAGGAAGGCCACCAAAATGGTAAAGGGTGTGGAAACCACAAAACCCTCTGAGGAGAGACTAGGGAGCTGGGATTTTAGCCTATAGAAGAAAAGTTATGAGGTGATATGATAGACCCTGTTTAATATTTGAGGGATGTCACGTTGAGGAGGGAGCAAGCTTGTTTTCTGCTGCTCCAGAGAACAGGAGATGGAGCAATGAGATTCCACCTTCACATTAGAGGACTTCTTCACGTAAGAGCTGTCGGTAGGGGAAACACTCCCCAGAGAGTGGGTGAATCTGGAATTTTAAAGAAGAGACTGGATGGTCCTGTGGTCTCTTCCAATCTATGATTCTATGATTCCACACAGCAAAAGTGACATCAGAGTTGGAAGGGACCCCCAAGGGAAATCTGCTGCTTCCTGTCCTTTGGGTGGGGGTGTCTCCAGTTTGGCCCCCTGATGTTGATTCATTTCCCGCTCGACCTGGCTTGGTGCTGCAGCCCAGGGTTTTCCGGGGTTCCCTCAGAGAGTCCAGTCCAACCCACTTGCCATGCAGGAAGACACCATCAAAACATCCCCCAAAAGAATGGGCTGGCCCTTGGGGTCTCTTTGATGATCCTATGAAATGCAATGGGGGTGTTGGGTGGGCTTCAGGGATGGTGGCGGGTTTCACATCCCTGCTCCTCATGCTCTAGGTGCAAAATCCAGGGCAGGTCAGCAGATGGGCTCAAATGGGGGGGGGGGTTTGCATTGTCCTCCATCTTGAGGTGGGGTCAGTTGACACAAGGGGGGGGGCAGCAAATGCATTCTGCTCCAGAAATGGACCCAGCAATGTTGCTTCAGACCCTCCTTCCACTCAAGGAGGCTTGGAGTGTGGGGCAGGCTGCTCTGTATGTTTTTCCTGTTAAGGAAAAAGCCACATGGTTATACAGTAAGAGAAAAACAGATGTATGTGAGAGTCAGAGTGACTCCAGCGAAGCCAATGGAGAAACACAGGTGTCTAATGGTAATACAATTAACAAGTCCTGAGTGCCAAGGACAAGAAATGCATAGTGAATAATTGGACACACTGACAATTGTTAAGTGGTCAAGGCTGCGATGATGAAATCATTAATTGTAGGATGAACAAGAGAACAATGGGAATGATGTACACGCCCACTGGGTGGAAACAGACAACAGTGGTGGTACCTTGCTTTGACTATATTAATGAATATGGACCCAATGTATTTTGTGGGAGTAGAGTGGGATAGTAGAGTGTATTGGAAGTGAGGAGTTGAGTAGTTTTGAGGTGTATAGGGTTGCCATTTCACGGCGGTGCACGGGACTTTCCCGCCCCCTGGGGGGCGTCCCGTCCGCCCCCGCTCCATTCCCGGGTGGCTGCCCGACTCTGAGCTCCCAGGGCTGCTGCCATCCCTTCCAGAATGGCTTGCAGTGCAGTAGTGTTGGAGCAGCAGCAGCAGGACGACTGAACCCAGCAGGGGCGGGGTCTGCTGCACTGCCCCGCCTCTATTGGCCAGCCCTCTGCTTCTTATTGTGGCATGCTCCAACGTCGAAGCAGGGAGGGCTCTGCATCAGCAAGCTTCTTTTAGTTCTTCCCCTCGTCTTCTTCCACTCTCCTCTTGTATCGTGTTTTTCCTCCTGCCCTCTTCCCTCCTCTTCCTCCTCGCATCTCCTTTTCTTTCCTTTCTTCCCCTCCCCCTCCTCATCTCTTTTGTCTCTTTCTTCCTCTCTCTAAGCCCCCCCTCCTCTTTTTCTCAGCAGCCAGGGCTTCTCAAGGCTTTGCCCCCATTAGAAAAGAAAAAAGGCTTTGATCTGTCCCATAAATCCCTCCTAAGTTGAGACACCATGGGAAAAGAGGGGGCGAGGGTTGGGGGGGGGTTGGAGGGGGCAGGAAAAGGAGGAAGGGGGAATTGCTAAGAAGGCTTGGAGTGGGATGCTTTGATCTGCATTCCTGCATGCAGGGGGTGACGGATGCCCTCTCCAACTCTATCATTCTATAGTTTGCAGTGGCACAAGGGGCTGCCTGGGACTTGCAAATGCAAGTCGTTTTTGCAGTGCACAAGGGGCTGCCTGTGATCTTGCAAATGGAAATGTAGTTTGCAGTGGCACCGGGGCCTGCCTGTGATCTTGCAAATGGAAATTTTGCATGGCACAAGGGGGCTGCCTGTGATCTGCAATGGAAATGTAGTTTGCAGTGGCACAAGGGGCTGCCTGTGATCTTGCAAATGGAAAGTAGTTTGCAGTGGCACAGGGGCGCCTGTGATCTTGCAAATGGAAATGTAGTTTGCAGTGGCACAAGGGCTTGCCTGTGATCTTGCAAATGGAATGTAGTTTGCAGTGGCACAAGGGGCTCCTGGACTTGCAATGAAAAATGTAGTTTGCAGTGGCAAGAAGGGCTGCCTGTGATCTGCAATGAAATGTAGTTTGCCAAGTGGCACAAGGGGCTGCCTGTGATCTGCAATGGCAAATGTAGTTTGCATGGCACAAGGGGCTGCCTGTGATCTTGCAAATGCGATGCCTGCTTGGGAGTGGATGTAGATGAGCGGGGGGGGGGGGGGTGTTGGCCAGAAAGAGAAGTACATTTCAGCCTTCTATCTAGGAAAATGCCCAAAAGGTACCCCATTTGAGCAGGCTAAGAACATGCCATTTATTTAAACATTTAAAAAATTATCAATTTTTTCATGTGATCCTCCATTTTTTATAAAACGGTCCTACATTTGAAAATGTGACCCACATTGTCCTACATTGTCCCGGTTTGAGGTCCGCCTTAGGCAACCCTATGTGTATATAAAGAATAAAGTAGATCTTTTATATAAGACTACTGAGTTGTCTGGTGTCTTGGAGAAAGCTAACAAGACCAGCAGGACCCTGGTGAAGAAGGGGGAAGACTTCTGTGGAGGCAAGAGTGAGAAAGGCTTGAGAAGTTTGTCGGGGGTCTTCAGCCTGTTCTCTGCAACTCTTGCAAAGATAATAACAACTGGCCAAAACTGGTCCAGCCGTGGGTGCACAACCAGGTGGTGAGTTCCAGCCAGGTGAAGAGCCCCAGAAACCACTCCCATCATCCCTGACATTTCCTACCTGGTTATTTTTTGGAGGGGGATAGGGGATGCTGTTGCCACGACTCCCCCTCCCCAATATATATGGACATGGCCAGTTAGTTGCCCCAACCCAGTGGTCAAAAGCCAGTGACGACTTTCTTCTTAAGGGTGGTGCCTTCCCAGAGATGTGGGTGCTGAACATGTGCTTCCAAGGAAGAGGGTCTATGACGTATGATCACAGGAACTTATAGTTGGAAGAGACCCCAAGGATCATCCAGACCAACCCCCCTTTGGTCATGCAGGAACTCACAGTCAAGGCACGCACACACGCATACACCAGAGATGGGCTGGATTTGGGCTTGGACTGGATGGCCCTTGGGGGTCTCTTCTGACTCTGGAATTCTAGACACCCCCCCAGGGTCCTTTACTGCTCTTATGGAGAGGGAAGAAGAGGATGGTCCAAGACCCCTTTGTTCCCTGATGGATGGATGGAAGGAAGGAAGGAAAGGAAGGATAGGAGGGACGGAGGGAGGGACGAAGGAAAGAAGGAAGGAAGGAAGGAAGGAAGGAAAGGAGGGAGGGAGGAAAAAAGGAAGGGAGAAAGGAGGAAGGAAGGGAAGGGAATAGGCGGGGGAAGGAAGGAAGGGTCCCATCCTCCAGCTAGACGCCCCCCTGCCAGGTTCTCCCTGCCCGCTGTGCCCTCTGTGCCAGGACCCGCCTGCCCTGCCCTCAGCCTTCCCAAACCCTCCCCCTTTGCCCCCCTGGAAGACCCCCCACTCCATAGCCCCCTCCCCAGAGGAAGGGCTCAGGGAGGGGGCAGCCGGGTGGGTGGGCTGGATACTATTACACCCCCCCCCAAAAAGGGATGTGTCCTTGGGGTGAAATGGGACCCCAAAGGCTCCCAACAGCTCCTTCCCTTCCCCGACCCCGCTCCCCAAGCCCCGGCGGGAGGGCCCTGGGGGCGCTCTGTGCATGCTCAGAGGCTGCAGAGGGGGGTCCCAGGAGGGTCTTGGGGGCCCGGGGAGGGGTCAGTGGAGGGGGGGAGTCCCAGGGAAGAGTGGGGCAGGGATCCCCCCTGCTTTGTCCCTCTCTGACCTCGGGCTCCTCGTGGGGCTCCTCTTCGGGAAGAGTCGCAGGCGGCCCCGGCCCCCGTCCCGTTCCAGGGGGGTCCGGCGGAGGAGGAGGCGTTGGAGGGGCGGCAGAGCCCCAGGGAGGCGTTCAAGGGCCGAGCAGCCTCCATCGCCAGCCCCGGCTCCGATCAGCACCAGAACCAGCAGCAGCAGCAACCCCGGGCTCCCCTCCGCCTCCACTGCTGCCTCCGCGGCTACCTCTGCCGCCCATCCCCAGCCAAGCGCTCCCTCGCCCGCCCGCCTAGCCTTGCCTTGCCTTCCTCCGCCAGGAGCCCAACGCTGGCCAGCTCCAGCGGAGCAGCGACCCCTGGCGGTGGCCGCAGGGACTGCCCAGGCTGACCGCTCCTACAGCCAGGGCTCGCCAGCCGCAGCAGGAACTCTGCACATGCGCCGGAGGAAGGCCGACAGCCAGTCCTACACTACACTGTGCTTTATCTTAGCTGAAGCCCCCCATAGGATCCTATTGTTGGAAGAGACTCCCTGTCAAGGTCCATCCAGCCCAAACCCATTCATTCTGCCATGCACCATCCCAGCTTCTCGGTGCACTTAAGCAACTAGCGAGCAACTTGCAGCTTCATTTATAGAATCACAGAATCCTAGAGTTGGGAGAGACCCCAATGGCCATCCAGTCCAACCCCCTTCTGCCATGCAGGAAGACACCATCAAAGGACCATCCAGCCTCTGTTTAAAGACCCCCAAAGAAGGAGACACCAACAAAATCTCCAAAAAAGCATGTTCCATTGTCAAACAGCCTTTACTGTGAAGAAGTTCTTCCTAATGTTGAGGTGGAATCTCTTTTCCTGCAGCTTGCCTCCGTTGCCCCATCTCCTATTCTCTGGAGCAGCAGAAAACAAGCTTGCTCCCTCTTCAACATGACATCCTTTCAAATATTTAAACAGGGCTATCATATCACCTCTTAACCTTCTCTACTCCAGGCTAAACATACCCAGCACACTAAGTTGCTCCTCATAGGGCTTTATGGTTTCAAGACCCTTCACCATTGTAGTTGCCTTCCTCTGGACACCCTCCAGCTTGTCCACATCCTTTTTGAATTGTGAGGCCCAGAACTGGACACACTATTATTCCATGTGAGGCCTTGTCAAAGCAGAATTGAGTGGCACTATTACTTCCCTTGATCTAGACACTATGCTCCTACTGATGCAATAAGGAATTGCATTTGTTTTTCTAGCTGCCGCATCACATTGTTGGCTCATGTTCAATTTGTGGTCTCCTTATGGCTCCTAGGACTCCTAGATCTCTTTCACATGGACTGTTGCCAAGTCAGGTGTCTCTCATTTTATATGTGTGCATTTCATTTTTACTGGCCAAGTGTAGTATCCTACATTTCTCCATGCTGAAATTCATTTTGTTAGTTTTGGCCCAGCTTTCTAATCTGTTAAGGTCATATATCTTCTGGGAACAGAGTGAAGGGAGCAGTGCTCGGCTTTGGCTGAGCTTGACATCTCCTGGGCTCCTATCCAGAGAGCCTCTGAATGTCAACAGAATTTGGGTCTCCCTTGCCTCCAGGAACACCAGGCACTTCCCTTGAGAATCCCCCCCTGAGCATGTGCAGAGTGGCTTTCTCTCACAGGGATGGGCTCCAAGGCTGGCACCAAAAGGCAACTTTGGCAGCGGACGGGGGGTCCCTTCTGGAGCAGCCCAAATTCAGGGGTGACTGGGCAGGTCAGAGGGTGGAAGGGGCTTCCCAGAGGGATCCCAGTGGCCTCCAAAGAGGCCTCTGCCCCTCCTGTTTCCCTCCTGTGGGAGAACTGCGTATCCCAGCAGCACCTGGCTGGAGAAGGTATGCCATGTTTGCTGGCCAAGGGATTGGCTTGCTCACCTGTGTTGAAACAGGTGCCGCTGTTTACCTGGCAAAGGTGGGGTGCACGGTGTGTGTGCTGTGGGGCTGCCCACCAGGAAGGAAAGGGGGCCCAAGCATCCTTGTCTTGCAGCCCCCTCCACTGACCTCTGCCCCAGCCTCCCTACTTCACTTCTGGTTCTGGTTCTCTCTACCTTTGAAGGTACACTCTGGCCCTCCAGGTAGCCTTGCACAGCTGCTCCCATCAGCCTGCTAGCCAGCATGTAGCCAATGGGGTGAGGGATGCTGGGAACTGGAGTCCAGCAACAACTGGAGGGGGAGGTACTAGTCTTCAGGTGGGGCAAAGGAGAGTGAAGGGGAGACACCCCAGAGAAGTATGATGTGGAGAACCAGGTGGAGAGTTTTTGTTCTTCAAGGCAGAAGGGCACCAAAGGGGTCACAACCCCCTGAAGCTGCTTCAGGGGGTTGTGACCCCTTTGGTGTCCTTCTGTCTTGAAGAACAAAAACTCTCCACCTGGTTCTCTACATCATGCAGGTGTGAAGAATGCAGGTCAGTTTGTAAGGAAGGGCTCTTTTGCACATGTTAACCTATGGAACCCTCTGCCACAGGATCTGGCTGGGGCTGCTTGAGCAAAACAATGAGGTGCACCTGGCATTGGCTGGGTCCATTCCCAAAAGGGGGCTCAGGGGGCCTCTTGTTTCCCAACCCGACTCTGGTTCTTTTAAAAACCTCATGAATCTTGGCAATTGTGCCTTAACCCACTCCTGTTTTCCCTACCTGAGAAAGCTCTCCCCTTGGATCAAGGGAAGTAATAGCACCACTCTATTCTGCTTTGGTCAGGCCCCACCTGGAATATTGTGTCCAGTTCTGGGTACCACAATTTAAAAAGGATGTTGAGTAACAGGGACGTAGCCAGGATTTTAGGAAGAGGGGGTCCAGACTAAGTGCCACCATTATAATGGGGCTTGGGCGCGGTAGCGCAGCAGCACACACCATTCATTTTTCTAATGGAAGGGGGGTCCGGACCCCAAGACCCCCCCCCCCCCCCCTCCCCCCGCTACATCCCTGTGAGTAACTGGAGCCATGTGTCCAAAGGAGGGTGACTAAAATGGTGAAGGGTCTGGAAACCATAAAGCCCTATGAGGAAAGACTTAGGGAGCTGGGGATGTTTAGCCTGGAGAAGAAGAGATGGTTAAGAGGTGATATGATAGCCCTGTTTAAGAATTTGAAGGGATGTCATACTGAGGAGGGAGCAAGCTTGTTTTCTACTGCTTCAGAGAATAAAATACGGAGCAATGGATGCAAGCTCTAGGAAAAGAGAGTCCAGCTCAACATTAGGAATAACTTCCTGACAGTAAGGGCTGTTTGACAGTGGAAGATGATGCCTTCAAGTGTGTTGGAGTTTCCTTCTTTGGAGGCTGTTTTTAAGCAGAGGCTGGATGGCAATCTGTTGGGGATGCTTTGATTGAGAGTTCCTGCATGGCAGAATGGGGGTGGCCCTTGATGTCTCTTCCAACTCTGATTCTAAATACACACACAAACACTCACACACACACACACACACACACATGAGCTAACAAAACAAAGGTGATAAAAGGTGAATAGTGGAAGGCCTTGCTAATGGTGATATGTTATCAGTTTGTGAGGCTTGATTCCAATCAATGGAGATCTGAAAGAGAAATGGACTCAATAGCCGCCTTGGCATGTGGGATCAGCCCACTTATTGAGGTGCCTAATAGAACTGACAGAGTGGATGTCCAGTTCCAAACTAGACTGAATTGCAATTGTGTGGGCATTAATATTTATACCCAAAAACATGTCCTGTGGGTAGAAACGAAGGACTGAATGGATTAACTCTATGCCAAGTGGTTTTCCAGGAAGGAACAGTGGAATGGAGTTGCACTGAATCTTAGAATCGTAGAGTTGGAAGAGACCACAAGGGCCATGCAGTCCAACCCTATTCAGCCATGCAGGAACTCTCCATCAAAGCATCCCTGACAGATGGCCATCCAGCCTCTGTTTAAAGACTTCCAAGGAGGGAGATTCCACCACTCTTCGAACAGCCCTTACTGTCAGGAAGTTTCTCCTAATGTTGAGGTGGAATCTCTTTTCCTGGAGCTTGCATCCACTGTTTCATGTCCTAGTCTCTGGAGCAGCAGAAAACAACCTTGTTCCATCCTCAGTATGACAGTTAATGTGCTGATGATTGTTTTGCGTATCTTAGATAAAAGGCTGACAGCTGTAGTAAATCTTCAGAGATTGGTGTGACTTCCTTAAACCTTGGCTGGAGTCGCATCATTGCCCTCCATAGATCACAGGGATTATACTGGTCTATGGGGTGATCTCATTGTGGTGGGAGCCTTGTTTTTCACCTTTGCTGGAGCCAACTGGTCTGGGGCCAGATGTCCACTGTGGGGGCATTCTTAGGTCACTCACCATTCACTCTCCTCAATGTCTCTTTTAATATTAATGGATGATGAAAAACAGACTAAAACTGAATCTGGATAAGACGGAGGTACTCACTGTCGCGACCCCTAATCCAGGCATAGGGATATGTCAACCGGTCCTGGATGTGGTCACACTCCCCATAAAGGACTGTGTTCGCAGTTTGGGACTGCTCCTTGACTTGTTGCTCCAGATGTCAAATCACGTAAATGGGACAGTCAGGAGTGCTTGCTATTGTTGATATTTTGGGTGACGAACCTAGCCCATGATTCCGGTCTGGTGCCAAATGGATGAAGATGCCGGTTATCTCTCCAACAGAGCGAAACTCCAAATACAAGCTTTCAGCTTGCTGGAACAATGCCTGGAGAAACAACTGCTGAATCAAAGAATCACTCTCCAGCAGTTCACTCCTTAGAGGGCTTTATTGCTTTGTTTCAAATAAACACGAGCTAGTCACTACTATACAAAAAACCCTTACCGACACACCACACTATCTCCAAACTCCCACAATCCACCAGAACAGCGTTTTCCTTATATACAGTATTACCAAGAGGCGACCACTAAGTCCAGCCTCTTCTATACAAGTTGCTGTGCACCATAGACACCAATCCCTCTTCAGACTGAAGACATAGCCTATTGACATTTAGTCCTGCTCAGTTGACTTTGAGCATCCGGCTGTTGCTCTGGACTCCAGCTTCTGCAGTCATTGCCACATCTGAACATTTTCACCTTCAATATACTAACAGCTATCAGCTTCGGCTGATATGCCAGCTGCGTCCTTTCCTGGAACTGGAAAACTTGGAAATGGTGATACATGTGCTGGTAACCACATAACCACATGACTCAACTTCTGCAGTGCGCTCTATATGGGGCTACCCTTGTGCCTAGTCTGGAAGCTTCAGCTAGTTCTAATTATGGTGGTCAGATTAGCCACCGGAAAAAACAGAGGTGACCACATAACACCTACTGTATTTTAAAATCTCTCCACTGGCTGCCTATTAGTTTTGGGGCACAGTACAAGGTGTTGGTGATAACCTTTAAAGCCCTTCATGGCTTGGGTCCAGCCTACTTGCGGGATCGCTTTCTTCCATACAATCCACCCTGTGCACTTAGGTCCTCTGGGAAGAACCTATGACAACCAATAAAGACGAGATTGGCAGCGGTCACCCAGAGGACCTTTTCATCCGCCGCTCTCAAACGACAGAATGGGCTGTCGGAGAAAATCCGAAACATCACTAATCTTGACAGCTTTAAAAAGGCTATCAAGACGGATCTCTTCCGACAGGCCTTTTCTTTGCCACCTGCTGAGATAGACTATCTCTCCCTCGATGCCCATCTCTCTGTTGTTTGATGGCTTGTTTAATTAATTTAGACACTATTTTATTATTGTTTGTGGATTACCAGACGAAGATTCAGGCAGCCCTCCAAAGGGGAACGGAACAGAACGCAAAACCAATCCCTTTTTATTTATTCGTCCTTAGAGTGGAACAATCAACCCCTGGCACCCAGTCCCTCTCCATTAACAACGTCATTAGAGCAAATGCAGCCACGCAGGTGCATTATCAAATGAACTATAAATAATCTCCCCTCCACGTCTCTCCATATATAATGTCTCTTCTTAATTTGCCCTGTTTCTGTAGTGTATTAATAGACGCTAGCCAAAAATGAGAGCCAGCGTGGCGTAGTGGTTTGAGCGCTGGATTGTGACCCTGGAGACCAGGTTTTGGTTCCCAGCTCAGCCATGAAAACCTTGAGAAAGCCACACTCTCTCAGCCTTCAGGGGAAGGCAACGGCAAACAATCTCTGAACAAATCTTGCCATGAAACCCCCATGACCTTAGGGTTGTCATAACGCCTTCAAAGCACACAATAGGGGTACTTTCAAAACAGAACCAGGCTTATGTATCTGGGGGGCTTTTGTATCATGCCAGCCCAGGACTCGTTTACCCCCCTCCACCCCCTTTTACACCAGCCCTGACTCCTCCGTCCCCAACTTTGTATGACCTATAAACCTCCAAATTTGTGGGTGGCCTATTTTGGGAGGCTTTGACAAAAAATTTGGCTGCCTACCTGCCAGGGATGTTTTAGCTGAGGATGTCCTGCAATGGCAGGGAGGTGGCAAAGTGTTTTTGGCTCATAGGGGATGGTGAGGGGCATCTGGTTCAGTCCCATTCTGCCATACAGGAATATACTATGAAAGCATTCCTGAAAGATGCCCCTTTGAGGCAACCCATTTCATAGAAGGATAGATTCCATTGTAAAACTGCTCTTTGTTGCTGTGTGCCTTCAAGTCATCTCTGATTTATGGCAACCCTAAGGCAAACCTATTGTGGGGTTTTCTAGACAAGTGTCTTCAGAGCAGGTTTGCTGTTGTCTTCCCCTGAGGCTGATAAAGTATGCCTTGCCCAAAGTCACCCAGTGGGTTTCATGGCTGAGCTGGGAGTTGAACCTTGGTCTCCAGAGTTTTAGTCCAGCACTGAAACCGCTGTGCCACACTGACTGCTTTTACTCCCAGGAAATTCTTCCTAATGTCAAGTAGGAATCTCCTTTGTTGCAATGTGAACCCATTGATGCTCCAGGCCCCATTGTTAGGAAGGATCGAATTAGAGGAATTTAATTAGCTCAAATATTACGAGAGGTGTGTCCTAACAACACACGCAGCGGCTCGTGTCCCTATGTGTATACCAGAGGTCATCTAGTCCAACCCCAAGAAACAGAGACTCAGAATGCCAGTGAGTTGCAATAAAAATATAAAACATTTATTAAAGCCACACAACAAAGGGGATCACACACGCACACACACATTCAATGCTAAAGCAAGAGGGGGTGAGTTCAGGAGTAAAGGAGAAAGGATAGAGGTACCGTTAGGATATTTACCTTAGGAGTCTTCTCCAAAGCGACGGATGTGAGGGATGGTGGATGGTGAGACACGGCTGCGGGAACGGGGAAAGCAAGTGGCGACCGCGGTGGCTAGGAGTTCCAGCGGGCAAAGCTAACTAGAGGCCCGAAAGACAGTTAGCTTGGCTTCGCTCAAGTGATTTCAGCAGAACCCAAGGCTCAAGGATCGCAAACTTGGAGCAGGCTGCTTGACAAGCAAGGTATCAGGTTTGGAACTCAAAGCTCAACAAGCCCACTGGAGGGTTGGAAGTGGGGTCCTTTTATACCCCTAAACATAACCTCAGGCTATGGCAGCCTGGCGAACAAAGGCTTGATGACTTTATCTTTGTCTAAGCTGAAACTTACACAATGGATACACAAAGAAGAGGTCAGGAGGGGACAAATATCTCGATAGCTGAGCCGTTAACCTAATCACTGGCTTTCAAAAGGAGGAAGCTCTGCTGTTGTCTTCCTGCTTTGGGGCAACCTGCGAAACTAGTAGGGCAACTCCCAAAACTGCTTGCTGAAAGGTTTAAACTCTACCTTTTTTCCTTGACCATGCCTAGCAAGGAGTGGCTGGCTACATGGTCAGCTGGCTTTTAGGGTAATGGCGGCTAGCGATGGGGTCAGTCAGGGGTCATAGATTCAGATCGCATGGCACCCAGAATTTATATAAAACCAAACTTGGTAACACCATGGAGCAGCAGAGGGGAAGCTTGCTCCATGGTCTTCCTCCTGGCCAGCCACATGTGCCACAAGCAGCAAAGCGGCACATGCAAGTTGTTTGTGCCAGTTTTGACAGTGGGGGTAAAGGAAGTGGGGATGAAGCTCTCCTTCAGAGCCAAGGAGTACCCATCCAGGTAAAGGCGCTTCAGTATCCACCTGGAACACAACTGCGATCAAGGTGGCCGTGTGGAGAAACTGAATTTTCAGAGACAAAATGCTACAAGGGGATCCAGCCCAACCCCATTCTGCCATGCAAGAAAACACTTCACGCATGCCTGGAAGATGTGATGGAAGACTTCAACATTCTCTCTTGCCCTTCTCGGACAGCTAGGATTTTCCTGTATGCAAACTGCTTTCTCCCCTCATTCAAACATGACATTTGTTCATAGAATCATAGGATCCTAGAGTTGGGAGAGACCCCAAGGGCCATCCAGTCCAACCCTATTCTGCCATGCAGGAAATTTCAGTCAAAGTTGGTGCAAGGGGGAGGGAAAGAGAAGGACAAGCCATTTGCTGATCAGAGGGGGCATCTATATGGGGCTGGGGTGGAGTGGGAAAAGGCAGTCATCATCCTGGCCCCCTCCCCACATTTATGCCCATCTCCCCTCCGCCTTCCCTCCTTGCAAAAAACACCAAATTGGGCAGAGAGTGCAGAACTGGAACTCTGCACAGGAGAAATGGCTTGCCTCAGCTTCCTGTTACCAAAGTCTCCTCTGGATTTCTGCTCCATTTGCAAAATTGGATGTTCCTTTGGCTCCCTTCCAAGCAGCACACCAAGAAAAGGGAAGGGGGACTTCTGGGACCTTCGTCCCCTTGCTCATCTCGGACCCCAGGGATCCAGGCCTCAGGACAGAAAGTGGGGGGCTTGGTATCCACTGGGGTTTAGTTCCAGGACCACCCCGCCCCCATGGGTACCAAATCGGTGGATGCTCAAGTCCCATTAAATTTTGTTGTTGTGTGCCTTCAAGTTGTTTTGGACTTATGACATCTCAGGGGTTTTTCTTGACAAGATTTCTTCACAGGAGGTTTGCCACTGCCTTCCCCTGAGGCTGAGAGAGTGTGACCTGCCCAAAGTCACCAGTTGATTTCCATGGCAAAGCAGGGAATAGAACCCAGAGTCCAGCACTCAAACCATTATGCCATGTTGGCTCTCCCCACAGAATATAATGGTATCCCTTATATAAAATGGCAAAATCAACCTTTGCTGTTTGGATTATACATTTTAAAAAATATTTTCAACCCATGGACGCTTGAATCTGTAGATGCAGAATCCATGGATACAGAAGAACAACTGTATTTATTAAAACAGAATAATAGAATCACAGAGTTGGAAAAGACTCCAAAGGCTATCCAGTCCAACCCCCTTCTTCTGCCATGCAGGAACTCTCAATCAAAGCATCCCCGACAGATGGCCATCCAGCCTCTGTTTGAAGACCTCCAAGGAAAGAGACTCCATGACACTCCAAGGGAATGTGTTCCACTGTTGAACAGCCCTTACTGTTCCTCTTAATGTTAAGGTGGAATCTTCCTGTAGTTTAAATCCTTTGTTCCATGTTCTAGTCCCTGGAGCAGCAGAAAACAAGCTTGCTTCCTCCTCAATATGACATCCCTTCAAGTATTTAAACAGGGCTCTCATATCACCTCTTGACCTTCTCTTCTCCAGGCTAAAAATACTGAGCTCCCTCTCCTCAGAGGGCTTCATGGTTTCCAGACCTTTCACTGTTTTGGTCGCCCTCCTCTGTACACACTCCAACTTGCCCACATCCAGAACAGAGTGGGACTATTACCTCCTTCGATCTAAACATTGTATTTTTATTCATGCAGCCTAGAATCACATTGGCTTTTTTAGCTGCCGCATCACACTGTTGACTCATGTTCAACTTGTGGTTTACTAGGACTCCTTGATCCCTTTCACATGTAGTCTTGTTAAGCCCGATTTCTCCCTTCCATCTTGTCTCTATGCATTTCATTTTTTCTTCCTAAGTGCAGTACCTTACATTTCTCTCTGTTGAAATTCATTTCGTTTGGGACATTTCAACAGGGCTCTCATATCACCCCTTAACCATCTTTTCTCCAGGCTAAACATACCCAGCTCCTTAAGTCTTTCCTCATAAGGCATGGTTTTCAAACCCTTCACCATTTTGGTGGCTCTCCTTTGGACACGCTCCTGTTTTTCAGCATCCATTTTGAATTGTGATGCCCAGAATTGGACACAGGATTATTCTGAGTGAGGCCTGACCAAAGCAGAATAGAGTGGCGTTAATACTTGCATGCTACTCTGCATCTAATTTAAGTGCAGCATGCAATAAAACTGACTATTTTTTAAAAGTGCACAAAAATATGTTGTTAAAAGGCTAAAAATGTTATTTAACACTTATTAACAAGTTAAAAAGAGAGACTAAAACTGGTTAAAATAGTTTTCAGTGATCTGAAACCATGCACGTTTTAGTGTGGATTTGTGTCAAACCACTCCAAGGGTGAAGTCAAAGGCTTTCATGGCCAGCAGTTTTCTGTGGGTTTTCAGGGGGCTATGTGGCCATGTTCTAGAAGAGTTTCTTCCTGATGTTTTGCCAGCATCTGTGGCTGGCATCTTTAGAGCATCTCAAGATGCCAGCCACAGATGCCGGTGAAATGTCAGGAATAAACTCTTCTAGAACATGGCCACATAGCCCCCCAAAAACCCACACTACATAGGTGTTGTGAACGCTTCCATTTGGCACAAAAACCTATGGAGTGGTTTGACACAAATTATTGAAAATGAATGTTAAAATCCTGACGTAACATTCTTAATATATTTTCAGGCTGAAAAGTAGTTTGTTTTTTACTTCAGCCCCTTGCTGGGCAGATGCCAGTGCCAAGTGGGAGTTTTGGTGCCAATTGGCCGTGCGCGAGGGGAAGGTGTTCCAGGCATGAGGTGCATCAGCAGAGAAGGCCCTCTCTCATGTCCTCCCACAGCCTGTTTTTGCACATATTTGTTCTGCATAAAAGACCTAATGGGATCTCTGCCCCCCCC
>NC_056524.1:1588213-1614798 GCF_019175285.1 Sceloporus undulatus | reverse complement strand
CAGTTAGGGCTTGGGCTCAAGGACGTCCTTGGCAATGGGGTGCATTGCCTTGGTGGGACAGATTGGGGAGGGGCAGATGCTAAAAACCACCTGTATTGTCAGTCCCTCAGCATCTGCCCTGCAAAGAGCTGCTCTTTGGTACTCCAAGCAATCCAGGGTACATCTGGATCAAGCACAGGGAGGAGCTCTTCTTCAGATCTCTTTCCCCTCCTCCCTTGAAACATTGCAATGTGATTCTAGGCTGCATCAATTGGAATATAGTAGTTTCTACTACATCAAGGGAAGCGATAGTACCACTGTATTCTGCTTTGGTCAGGCCTCACTGGAATACTGGCCCAGTACATACTGCCAAAATGCAGCAGTCTGGGGCCGATTTTAGGATTTGGGATTGCAGAGCAACCACATGGTTCTGAGCTCTACCACACGGCAGTGGCGGTGCCATCATGGCGTGGTCCTGTCCACATGGGGTCCACCATGATGATGCAAGCACGATGTTGTGTCCGCAGGTTACGACGCCACGCTTGCGTCATCAAAGTGCAACAGTGTGCCAATGGTGCACTCATGGTATCTGCTGCACACACCAAAAAAGAACCCGCTTTTAGCGGAGGGAGGCTGCGTGTTTTGGCTGCTGCGGCATCCCTCAGCAGCAAAAATGGGCGCTTCCAGTCTGCACTTTCGGGGCGGTCTGCTGAGCCCCACTTTGTCCATTTCTGGGCACTAGAATTCAGAAAAATGATGATGAGAAGCTGGAGCATGTCCAAAGAAGAGCAACCAAAATGCTGAAGGATCTGGAAACCATACTTTATGAGGAGCCAGTTAGGGAGCTGGGTATGTTTAGCCTGGAGAAAAGAAGGCTAAGAGGTGATATGAGAGCCCTGTTTAAATATTTGAAGGGATGTCATACTGAGGAGGGAGCAAGCTTGTTTTTGCTCCAGAGATAGGACACAGAGCATGGTTTCAAGCTACAGAAAAGAGATGCCACCTCAATCTGAGGAAGAGCTTCATGAGGGCAAGATCTTTGTCAATGAGAGGCTGCGCCAGGAATGTGGTGTCTTAATAATAATAATAATATAATAATAATAATAATAATAGGATTTATTTTTATGCCGCCCAATCACTGGGAATCCGGGCGCTTACAACAGAGGGATAATAGACGGTTCCCTGCCCTCAGGCTTACAATTAAAAACAGGACACAAAAGGAGAAGGGAATGGTGAGGGGGAAGGGGATCAGGTCCAGCATGTTCTCTCCCTCTGAGGTCTGGACCAAGGCAGATGGACTGGAGGGAGGGCTTGGCTTCTTGGAGCTAGCCTGCCTTTCTCTCCCTCAAGATGGTGGCTGAAGGGAGGGCTTGTCTTCTTCCAGGCAGGTCTCTTGGAGCTAGCCTGCCTCTCTCCCCCTCAAGATGGAGGATGAAGGGAGGGCTTGGGTGGAGTCTTCCTGCATGGCAGAATGGGGTTGGATTGGATGGCCCTTTGGAGTCCCTTCAACTTTAGGATTTTCTGTGTTCCTTCAAGGGGGTTGGAGCCTGCTCAGAAGACCCACAACTATGCATTTTGCCCTGCTTTTCTGAGGATGCAAGGGAGCAAAAATAATCCTCCTCTGTGCTTGTCTTGGGGTAACCTGTTGTGGGGAGGAAGATGCATCTAAAAATGCATAATGCAAGGCTTCCCCCTTCAGAATGTATGCAAACTTTCAGTTCTGCTGTCTCAAGCACTTTCCCTGGAGATGCCTTTGATCAGCAGAGAAGGGTGGAGAGGCATGAGTGAAGCTCATAGAATCCTAGAGTTGGAAGGTACCTCCAAGGACCATCCAATCCAACCCATTAGCGTCAAAAGGGGAGGTGTGGGGGTGCGAGGGTGCAGGGGGTGCAGACCGGTGACACCCGGTTAGTGTCCCCAGTCCCTGCCCCACACGGGTTTACTTTAGAGTAAAGCCACATGGACCAGGGATGGGAGTGCACATTCCAACCCCCTTCTGCCATGTAGGAAAACACAACCCGATCCCTCCCTGGGACAGGTGGCCATCCAGCATCTTTTTTAAAACCTCCATATATATATATATATATGCCACCACTTTCTGAGGCAACAGCATTTTCCACTGTTAAACAGTCCTTAGTGTCCTGAGGTTCTTCCTAATGTTGAGGCGGAATCTCTTTCCTGTAGTTTGCATCCATTGCCCTGTCTCCTATTCTCTGGAGCATCAGAAAACAAGCTTGCTCCCTCCTCAATGTGACATCTCTTCAAATATTAAAACAGGGCCATCATATCAGCTCTTAACCTTCTCTTCTCCAGGCTAAACATCCCCAGCTCCCTAAGTCTCTCCTCATAAGACATGGTTTCCAGATCCTTCACCATTTTAATTGCCCTCCTTTGGACACATTCCAGCTTCTGAATATCCTTTATGAATTGTGGTGCCGAGAACTGGACATAGAATTATTCCAGGTGAGGCATGACCAAAGCAGAACAGAATGGCACTATGACTTCCCTTGATCAAGATACTATACTTCTATTGATGCAACCTTGAATCACATTGGCCTTTTTAGCTGCTGCATCACACTGTTGACTCATGTTCAACTTGTGGTGTACTAGGACTCCTAGATCTCTTTCACACAAATAAGTCTCCTTAAGTCAGGTGTCCCCCATCCTATATCTATGCATCTCAGTTTTCACCCTAAGTGTAGTACCACATCCTTCTTGGTGATGTCCAGAAGTAGACACAGGATCCCAGGTGAGGTCTGACCAAAGCAGACTAGAATCTGACTATTACTTCCCTCAATCAAGGAAGGTTTGCCCTTGCCTTCCTCCAAGGCTGAGAGGGTGTTAGTGTCAGTCTCCCTCCTTGAGGGCTGGCAATCTGTCAGGCGTGGAACATGGCTCCTTTGCCCGCTGCTTGGCCTCCCTGTTCTCACCCCCCCCCCCCCCCCCCCCCCCCCCCCCCGCTAGGCTTCCCCATTTCGGCTGGATGATCATTAGGAAGGAGGCAGGAGAAGGAGCTGGGCACTCTTGCCCAGAATTAACAAGGCGGCTGCCTCCAAAGCTCTGCCTCACTGAACAAAGCCAACCCCGGTGGGAGGCCATGGCCTCTTGCTTGGCAGGCCTGCAGATTTCTGCAGGTGCGGCTCCTGTCATCACACTTCCAGGCTGTGGACTCGGGAGGAAAGTTGCATTGGCACCCCACACACATAGACTTCTGCAAAATGGCTCAAGGAATGGGGACTTTGCCCTGACCACTGGCTGTCCTACTCTGCAGGGAGCCAAGGAGCGAGGGGGCATTAAAGGAGAGCAGGCAGATGAGGGGATGTCAGGATGGATGGGAAGGGTGTCCATAAAAGAGTCATGGCAGAGCGAGAGATGCACCCTGCAACAGGCAAAGTGCTGGCAGGGCTTCCTCAGGAGACCTAAGGAGTGCCGGGTTGTTCTACACCTGCATCAGCTGGAGTATTGAAACTGAGTCCCACTTTCCCATGCAAAGCAGGCTCAGGGTTGTGAGGGACACTGCAGGACTGGGTCAGCCAGAAAAAACAGCAGAAGCAGAAGACATTACAAACCATCCTGGGCATAAAATGCTGTTTGAAAACACTGAAATTCTGGACCATGCCAACAACTATCAGGTCAGAATGCAGAAGGGAAGCCATTGAAATCCACAAACACCTGGATAACTTTAACTAGAAAGAAGGAACCCTGAAAGTAAACAGTGTCTGGCTGCCAGTCCTGAAAAACAGCAAATTCAGACCCAGCAAATGCCAATAAGAACACCCAGCAGACAACGGATCTCTTATTAAAGAAACACAATTCAACAACAGAACAAGACACCCATTAACATGGAAATTGCTCCTCCCAACCCAGGGTCACGCAGAGTGTATGTGTCTGTATGTATGTATGTATGTACACACACACACACACACACACACACACACACACACACTAATCTCTTCCACGCCAGCATTCTCTGAAGATGCCCTCCACAGATACTCTGGAGAAATGTCAGGAATAAACTCTTCTAGACCATGGCCACGCAGCCCGAAAAACCCACAAAAAACTATGCATGCCGGCCATAAAAGCCTTCGACTTCACACTCAGGGTTGCTGCTGCTGTTTTGTGTCCTCAAATCATTTCCAACTTATGGCAACCCTATCACAAGATTTCCTTGGCAAGAGTTGTTCAGAGGAGGTTTGCCATTGCCATCCTCTGTGACTTGCCCAAGGTCAACCAGTGCATTCCATGGTAGAACAGGGATGTGAACTTTGGTCTCCAGAGTCATTGTCCAATGCTTAAACCACTATGCCACATTGGAGTAGAGAGAGGCATAAGAGGTGAGGAAACACCCAATATTAAAACAACAGGAGGTTCAACTGGGGCCACACACTCCCCACCAGGAAGAAAGAGATAAAACAGCATCCACTGAATGGAAGCCAACCTGGGCCCAAGAAGGTCATCAAATCATAGAATCATAGAGTTGGAAGAGATCACAAGGGCCATCCAGTCCAACCCCATCCTGCCATGCAGGAACTCTCAATCCAAGCATCCCTGAATGATGGCCATCCAGCCTCTGTTTAAAGACCTCCAAAGAAGGAGACTCCACCATACTCCATCTGTTGGGGATGCTTGGATTGAGAGTTCCTGCATGGCAGAATGGGGTTGGCTGGATGGCCCTTGGGAGTCTATGATTCGATGAAAATGCTGAACAGATGGTGTGAGTGGAGTGAAGCTCAGTGGGAAGAGAAAGGAGAGGCTCCAGGATTTTTAAAAACAAAAATCACATTTCAAATTTCAAAGTTTAATTTCAAATTAATTTTTAAAAATTTATTTTTTAAAAAAATCACATTTTTCACTTCAACCTCATGAAACTATGTATATGTAAATACATTTATTCTGTGTGTATGATACCATAATTTAAAGGTATATGTTTAATTTTCCTAATTGTTTCTATCACAACTATTACCCTTACAGTCAGTGATATAGATGGGAATGATGATTTATGAGTAAATTAGTACAAAAAACAAGTACTAAGGATTCTGTATGGGTGTGATACTGGAGGAGGTCAGTGGGGATGTATGTCGCCTTGCGTTACCGCACCGGGTGACACCAACCTTAGTGACGCCACTGCCATGCGTAATGCAAGAGAGAGGGCTAATGTGCAGACCTGACCCCTGTTCCTGTGTGTGGAGGGCAAAGTCTACCCCACCCCAAAAGCCCAGGAGGACCTGGCCTGGTCTGGAGGAGGCTTTGCTTTGCGTTGCTTTGGTCCAGTCCCTCCCGGCCATTGGACTAGGGCTGTGTGCTGTCCAGCTGAGCCCTGAGCTGGGCTCCCTGCCTGCTTTGCCCACAGGCTCACTTTGCAGCTGCTCCGTCACCATGTTTGGGGGCAGGTCAAGTCCCAGAAGCCTCCTCGTTCCCCATACGCACTCAGCATCCCCATCGGCTGGGTCTGTGGGGCTCAGAGAGGCCCCACCCGAGCCAGCCTAATCCCAGGCTGTGAACAGGACCATCAAGACAGCTGTGCCTTTGAGCATGCAAGGAGTGCTTTTTCCCACCGGGTCTGTGTTACCCTTCTCATATTTGATACCAAGTTAATATTAAAAGGGATGCTAAGGTGGGTAGCCAGAGGCACCCCCAATGCAGAGATTTGGCCATACAGTATTTGGAAATTCAGTTGGGTGTGAGCCCAGGAGGAAGCAACAGCACCATGGCAAAGAGGTCACCCCCAAACATCAGCCTAATCCCTTTTGCTATGGAGGGCGATGCTGGGAGTCTGACCTGAGAAAGTGCAAACAGACAAAGGGCTTTTCCCAAGCAGCAGCAGCAGCAGCAGGAGTTTTGCCTTGTTTGAGATATTCAACCCAAACATTGTCCAAACATTTCCTCAATCTCACGACCGTTTGTCTCTCCTGGGAGCCACATTTAGCAGTCAGATAATCCATTCATTCCGGAATATGATTTTGGGTAAGAGAACTCAAAGGCCATCCAGTCCAACTCCATTCTGCCATGCAGGAATACACCATCCAAGCACCCCTGACAGATGGCTATCCAGCCTCTCTTTTAAAACCTCCAAAGAAGAAAGCTCCACCAGAGTCTTCACTGCTGAACAGCTCTTACTGTCTGGAAGTTCTTCCTAATGTTGAAGTGGAATCTCTTTTCCTGTAGTTTGAACCCATTGCTCCGTGTCCTGTTTTTTGGGGCAGCAGAAAACAAGCTTGCTCCATCCTCAGTATGACAGTCCTTCAAATAAAATGCATGTTGGCCTGGAAGGCCCTTGTGGTCTCTTCCAACTCTATGATTCTATGAAAGAGGTAGCTGTGTTGCCATTCAGTAAATTCAAACAAAAATCCACCAAATATTGATACCTTTATTGGCTGACTGAAATGCGCAATATACTTATTGCAAGCTTTTGAAGCTCCACTGGCTTCTCCATCAGGCCAAGGTGTTACATCCCAAAAAGGAGAAAAATTGGAGATGTTAGTCAGATGCCTGCATTTTGTTGCTTCTCTCCTTAGTTAAAATGGTACTTTAGCAGGTTGCTAAATTTCTTTTCAGGAAATCTATAGTTCATTTGCATCTCAACAGGGGCTCCTCTTTTGCAGACTCCTTCATAGGGCTATCATATCACCTCTTAACCTTCTCTTCTCCAGGCTAAACATACTCAGCTCCCTAAGTCTTTCCTCATAAGGCATGGTTTCCAGTTTGGTTGCCCGTCCTTTGGACATACTCCAGCTTGTCCACATCCTTTTTGAATTGTGTTGCCCAGAACTGCACACAATATTATTCCAGGTGAGGCCTGACCAAAGAAGAATAGAGTGGCACTGTGGCTTCCCTTGATCTAGATATTATACTGTGTGTGTGTGTGTGTGTGTGTGTGTAGTCACTACTTACACACTAGCAATTTGGATCTAGTCTGAAGCAGGACAGACCCTCAGTTCAACCTCTACAAGATCCCTCAAAAAGCCGTCCGTCCCACTTGCCTCTGCAGCCATGGACTCCCCTCCATTCTGGCTGCCCCTCAGTTGGAGCCAAGCTTTAGGATCAGTACAGTATTCTCATTAGCAAGGCCTCCGCTATTCCCCTTCCTCCCCCCGCTTTGCTTCATTAGTCCTTGTATGCTTGTGCGTCTGTGAATGCATGCGTGCGTTGATTCTTTTATTAATAAACCTACACAACCTATTTCGAGTTGCCTCTGGAGTGCTGTGTGATTTGGAACTGATATACACATGGAAAAGATCCCAGGCTGAATGTCGCCCCAGCCAAAGGTATAATTTAATTCAGCTAAATTAATTCCCCTATTAAATATGATTTGTGGGTGCCTTCCTGGGACCATAGAAGTTTGGGTAATAGTCTTCTTGCACTTTGGAGAGTAGGGACCAGTCTTCCCATCTTTGTCTTGCTCTCTTGGCTCCTGCAACCTGTTTTCTTGCAGCATATGGGGCTGGGCAGCACTGCATTGGGAGGGGGGTGCTCTGGGGTTTTTTTGGGGGGGGGGAGATCCAGAAATTCCTCAGATTATCCTCCCCCCCCCCCCCGGGGGTCTTTTTCCCCCCCCCCCCCCCCCCCACTGGTTCCCACCATGTAAAGGTCTAAGAAGAAAGGACTAGACCTCACCCCAGACCCTGCACCCCTCTCTGTCTGGAAGAAGAAAGAAAATAAAGGTTTGAGGACACCAGGCCTGTCTGACACCCCCATCCCCCCCCCCCACTTGCTCAGGCTCCCTTACAGATTTATTGAAATTCCAAGTGCCTGGTAAGTAAATAAAAGTAAATGGATTTCCTGTAGCAACTCACAAGCACATAACTTGATTTCTCCAAGTAAGAAGCCTGGAAGCTTTCCAGCAGAGAAACTTGGCAGGGTAGAATCATAGTACCATAAAGTTAGAAGAGAGAGACCCCAAGGGCCATCCTAGTCCAGCCCTATTCTGCCATGCAGGAACTCTCCATCAAAGCATCCTGGACAGATGGCCATCCAGCCTCTGCTTAAAGGCCTCCAAAGGAGACTCCGCTACTCTCCGAGGGAGAGTCTTCCACTGTTGAATGGCTCTTACTGTCAAAAAGTTCCTCCTAATGTTAAGGTAGAAGCTCTTTCCCTGTAGCTTCCATCCATTGCTCCATTGTGTCATATTCTCTGGATCAGCAGAAAACAAGCTTGCTCCCTCTTCAAAGTGACAGCTTGATGAGACAATTGAAAATTAGCAGGGGACTAGCACCCAGAAAGAAAGAACATTAGAGGAAGGAGACCCCAGGAAGCCTCCTTCTCCAATGACTGCACTAGCTGGGGATGATAGGAGATGTGTTGGGATATAGCAACTTCGCATGCTGAGATCCTCTAGTAATGCATGTCTATGGTATTTTATTGCTTACTAACAACCCCTCCTCATTGCCCCCCCTCATTTCCTGTTTACCTAAAGAGAGCACACCTAACCTTTTGTCCCTGAAGAAGAAGGAGAATTGCCATTACTTACTTACTTACCAAACTCCTTGCCTTTGTCCAGAGTGATGGACGCATGCTGAGGGAGCATCTTTCCTAAGATGCACGCAGACTACCTTTTCTACTTCATATTTCTTGCAACATCTCTTCATACACATGATTTTGTAAGTAAACTTGTTTATTTTTCACTTCAACCAAGTGACTGTGTTTTTATTGGGGACACGTGGGCTGGGAGAGAAAAGTGGAGCTAGTGAGTTTTCCTGCTCAGCCTTATATTCCGCCGTGTGTACTCTGCTAGTGAGATTAAACAATCTTGCTTGCTTTCCTAAGTTTCTAACGAACCTCAAGAAAGAACTACATTTCCCAACAAGATGTAGTCCAAGGAATACAGTTATAATTATTTGCTTATGCCTCTGAATGAGAGACCTGCCTTATCAAGTCTTGCAAACTCAGAGCAGCAACTAGGGCTCCCTGGATGGAGCCAAGTCCCACTTGTCACGGTGTATTCACTCACCTGGGAACCTGTGTCCAGCTCTGGGCATCAAGAGGGATGTGGAAAGCTGGAGCACATCCAATAGCAATAGCAATAACATTTCTATACCGGTTCTATACTGCCTCTCAGTGCACTTAAGCACTCCCTACGCGGTTTACAAAGTCTAAGCTAATTGCCCCCAACAATCCTGGGGACTCATTTTAGCGATCTCCTCGGAAGGATGCAAGCCTGAGTCGAGCTTCAGCCCTTTTCCTAATATTGAACTCGCAACCTTATGGTTCATGAGTGAGTGGCTGCAGTACAGGCCTTTAAGCACTGGCCACCGGACTGGTGGGCAACCAGAGGAGGGCAACCCAAATGGTGAAGGGTCTGGAAACCACCAAGACCTCTGAGGAGAGGCTTAGGAAGCAGAATGTGTTTAGCCTGGAGAAGGAAAGGTTAAGAGGTGATATGATAGCCCTGTTTTAGTACTTGAAGGTGTGTCATATTGAGGATGGAGCAAGCTTGTTTTCTGATGCTCCAGAGAATAGGACATGGAACAATGGAGTAAATCTATAGAACAAGAGGTGTGATGTTTCCCTGGGGCAAAAATCCATTGGCAAGACTCTTCAGGACCATTGTCTGTTACCCCTCTTTTTTGGTTTACATGGGAACCAATGACAGTGCCAGGAATATCTGGATATGTTTTGCCTGGAGAAGAGAAGGTTAAGAGGGGACGTGATAGCCCTGTTTAAGTATTTGAAGGGATGCAATATTGAGGCGGGAGCAAGCTTGTTTTCTGATGCTCCAGAGAATAAGACACAATGGAGCAATGGATGCAAGCTACAGGAAAAGAGATTCCACCTTAACATTAAGAAGAACTTCATGACGATAAGCGCTAATCGATAGTGAAAAACGCTGCTGCCTTGGAGGCTGGTGGAGCCTCCTTCTTTGGAGGTTTTGAAAAGAGGCTGGATGGTCATCTGTCACAGGAAGGGCTTGGATTGTGGGGGTCTTCCTGAATGGCAGAAGAGGGTTCGACTGGATGGCTCTTGAGGTATCTTCTAACTCTATGATTCTATGACCATGTTGTCTCATGATGTATGCAAAGCACGACAACCTCCATTTAGTTGTCTTGGCTGAGATACTTCTGGCTGAGCTACAGCGAATTGCACACACACACACACACACACACACACACACACACAAAGGCTGCAAAGCACACCACAACAATAGGAATCCACAAAGAAGCCACAAGAAGCAAGTACATTTTGATACTGCTTATCAGTGCACTTAAGCAATCCCTAAGCGGTTTACAATATGCAAGCCAATTGCTTGCAACAAGCTGGATACTCATTTTAGTGACCTATAGAAGGATAGAAGGCTGAGTGGACCTTGGAGCCCTGCTTGAGGATTGAACTCACAACCTTGTGGCTGCAATATAGGCATTTAACCACTGCGTCACCAGGGCTCCCAAATAGGGAGGTAAAATACACTGTTGTGTAGAGATTTAGCAACTGACACACACTCAAAGTAACCATAGAATCATAGAATCATAGAGTTGGAAGATACCGCAAGGGCCATCCAGTCCAACCCCCTTCTGCCATGCAGGAACTCTCAATCAAAGCATCCTCAGCAGATGACCATACAGCCTCTGTTTAAAGACCTCCAAGCAAGGAGACTCCACCAAAATCTCTGAGGAAGGAGTGTGTTTCACTGTGAAACAGCCCTTACTATCAGGAAGTTCCTCCTAATGATGAGGTGGAATCTCTTTTTTTGGAGCTTGCGTCCATTGTTCTGTGTTTTAGTCTCTGGAGCAGCAGAAAAAAAGCTTGCTCCATCCTCATAGAATCATAGAGTTGGAAGAGACCACAAAGGCCATGCAGTCCAACCCCATTCTGCCATGCAGGAACTCTCCATCAAAGCATCCCCGACAGATGGCCATCCAGCCTCTGTTTAAAGACCTCCAGGGAAGGAGACTCCACTAAACTGATAGCATATAGACTGCAATTCCAGACACCTATGCAGTAAAAAGCCAAATAGGTCAACAGGAAAAATACTCACTATGCCAGCAAGGAACACTTTTTGTTCAATTTGTATGCAACTGTGCATATTTTAGTAACCTGGTGCAGGTGTTGGGATGCCCTGTATCTGGGGGAAGGCTGCCTCGTCTCCCAGTCTGTTTGCCTTCCATGTCACCTTGGCTGGACTGGGAAGGCCACCAGTCAGAATATGGAGGTGCATGGGTACCCTTCCCAGTCGTCTCTAGTCCTTCTCAGCCTGCAAAGGGGTGCTGGGAGTGGGTTCCCCATTGCATATGCCCACCTCCACAGCAACAGGAGCACTCACAAGCCTCTCAAGGGCCAGGGACTTGTGGCTCAGACCACTGCTGAACCAGGCTCTGCTGGTGCCATCAGGAACAAGACATGCGCTACCCATTGGCAGCATAGAAATGAACATCCCCACTGGCATCCTGTGGGAGTGATGAGTGATGAGCCCTGCTGAGCTGCCAGTGCATCTCTGCCAGCTTTCTTGGGGAAAGCTGATGCGACAGGGTGGGTCTCCTCTGACAGGGGTTTTCTGCCATCTGTGCCACTCTGGAATCATCAGATTGGCATGGATGACTGCCCAGCAGTCAAAGCAGGAGCCAGGAGTCCTGATCCCTTGCCCCTGTCTTTGATTGTCCTCAGAAGCCACCCACTGTTTTCTTCTTCTGAGGGCTTCTCATCCCAGCTTCCCAAGAGTGTCTGTAACAAAACAGCCACATTTCCTGAAGTGCACCCAGTCCCATTTTGGGAGAAAGGTGGGATCTACTGCCTTCACCAAGACCCCAGGGACAGTGCACTCCCCCAAAGGCCCAGTCCGCCTGTAATAGCTCCCCCAAAGGCCTCTCTTGCTGTGATGCCCCCCTCTTGAAACCCCTTCCACACCACCCTTCCTCTTCTCCTTCTCTGTTGGCATTGGCCTTCCTCCACTGCTCCCTCTTCGCCACCTCTCCTGCCATTGCATTTTGGAAGTGCCAACCCAGCCACCCACCTAGTGGCATCATTACAGTTGGTTTTACCCAGTACAAACTGCCCTGCCCTCCCCCTGGCTGGCCGCTCGCCCAATGCCCACCCAGACCTTTGCTATCAGGGGCAGCTCCATGGTCTCCAGAGGGTCCATTCAAGGTCTGGCACAGCTGCTGGCTGAGTGAGAAAGGGAGGTGATGCCCTTTCTTACTTGCCCAGCAGCTGCACCAGTCCCACCAGGGAGACCACCCCATCAGGTGTACAACCCCCTTTGAGATGTCACCCAGTGCAGTCCACACCCCTCACAACCTCTGCACCATTACCACCGGCCATGTCCAAGTGAGATGCTTGCAAACCAGGGCCGCATTCCCACTATGATTTAAAGTGAATTGCTGATCGGGTTATATGACCGTCGTTCCCATTTGAAACTGGTTTGGATCCCACTGTGATCAGTTTTAATTGCGATGAAGTGAGGCAAATGCAAAAAACCCCGCTCTTTCCTGATGCTAGTTCTTTGGTGGTTCTTTTGAAAAAAATCAATACCAGAGCATGTTCAACAAGTGGGAACGACGGATCTGAATTGCATTGTTCTGGAAGAGAGGGACTGATGGAAGAGGGGTACTTACTATCCTTCCTCAGTTTTTGTAGATCCACCATCCCCCCCGCAAACACTGCCTTTGTGCTTCTGATGTGACTGATGGGCGCATGATCTTTTGAAAAAATAAAATTGATAGAAGATTTGATTCATTGATTTTGCAACTACTTGCAATCAGTGAGGCTGGTAGTTGCAAAATCAATGAACCGAATCTTCTATTAATTTAAAAAAAATATATAGTTCCCAAGCCGGTCTGCCCGGGCTGCCACTTATTTGGCTGATGACGCACAGATGATTGACATGCATTTTGAAGCAGCGCAAACTAGTGGGGATGACAACTGTGTCAAAAAAGTAGCGATTACAAGGGGATCCGCTTTCATAGTGGGAACGTTGGACCTTTTGGAATTGATTTACCAACACTGAGTGAAGGTGAATTGCAAACCGGTTTAATGTAAGTGGGAATGAGCCCCAGGACTTCTGATCTCTGTCTCACCCTCAGCTGAACCAGGATGAACCTCTACACAACCTCCCCTTGCCTTTTAGCTGCTTCTCCAGCTCCAGGGCATAGGTCCTGATCCATGCTTGCATGACTCAGGGGAGGACTTTTGAAGCTAAGAGGGATCCACCCTTTCTTTCTCCCATTTGCTTCTTTCCCAGCTTTCCTGGCTCACAGAAAGATGCCAGCTGCCAGGCAAACACACAATTCCTACCACTGCCACCTTAGTATGGTTTGACTTTTGTCTGTATTTGTTTGAGGGCAAAGGTGGGATACAAATGAATCTCCACCATCAGCAATAACAATGATGTACTTAAAAGAGGCAGCAGTTTGCAGCACATCCATTCTTTAGAAAAGCAGTTTGTCAAGTGTAACTTAGCCGAAAGGGCCCTTCTGCCACAGAAGAGCAGCCCCAGCTGCATGGAAGAGGATCAGATCCAGCCTATCCTGTTGGCCCATACTGGGAGCTGGAGCACCTGGTAGATTAGAGATGTCTATCTGTCCAGATTTGGGGGGAAGCCATGATGAAAATGTCAATGGCCTCTTCCTTCTGGAGAGGGAAGAGGGTATCCATTGGAATTCCAGAAGGGTGGTTGCAAGACACAGGGGGTGGGAAGCAGGCCCCCAACTTTGCTTGCTCCCCTTTCTTTCATACCCATCTGTCCCTGTATGAGGTGGTCTTCCTCCAAGAGACCAAAGGAATATGTGAGAGAGAAGAACTGGTGCCCAGAGGAAGGCACCTAGGAGAAGCATCTGCCCCACAAGAGTGGCACCAAGATGTCCACATCTTCTGGGACCAGAACCAGCCAGACCCTGACTGAGGGTGAGCAGCTGCTTAGGAACAACCCCCCCCCGAAATACAGCTATAACTTGGAAGAAAGGGAGGAAGAGAGATGGGCCCACCATGGAAACTGGGTGCCCCTCATTTCCTCTGGGGTGGCAAAGTGTGGGCACTGGGGGCTGGCAAGACACAATGTCCCTACTCCTCCTTGCACCTTCTGATTATATATTCCTGCCAGAGTAGGATCCTCTTTTTTTGAATGGGGCAGCCTTCTGTCTCATCTTTGTTCGGGTTACTGCCACATTGATATATGCAGGTGGGTTTCCCAGCACTGGCACCCAAGAGAATCCTGCTTCCCATCAGGTCTAAGAAAGAACCCATCAATGCCATGGGTCTTTCTGCTGGGCATCTGGGTCTCTCTCTTTCTCTTTCTCTCTGGCACACATGCATGGATGGATGGGCACATAGGTAAGCTCTCCTTGCTGCCTTAATTAATGCATTCCTGAGTGATGGAGGGGGAAGACTGTGTGCATATATGGAAGGGGGGGGGGTCATCCTCCTTCTGCCATCCCCTTTGGCATCACCTTCTTGATTGAGCCCATTATAAACACATCACTGGAGGTGCAGCTTGAGAGTGGGCACTGCATCCTCAACGGCCTTTCTGGATCTCTCTGGGGGAGTCTCAGAACAGGTTCCCTTCACTCTGGATCAGGACATAAGGCTAAAACCAAGAGGTGACTGGCTCCATAACCAGCAGAGAAGGCTCTGGCTGCCCCTGGTTGGAAGAGAGCCTGGCTCTCTTGATCCAACAGAGTCAAAACAGCTGGGAGGGCTCCAAGAAGGTCATTTAGACCAGCCCCAAACCTACACCAATGTGGAGAAAGAGGAGTGGGAAGGATAATATTTACACCTAGGAACCTCACAGGCCAGGAGGATGGCTTTTGGTCTGCACACAAGAGGACCGGCCACCTCCTTGTGTGGAGGAGGAGGTGGCCTTCTTTGCTGCAGGGGCTCAGTCAGGGGACTTCAGAACTGGGGATGGTGAGGGTGCGGGGTGCAGCTGGAGGAGGCCTAAGGCTCAGTTGGGGTCCCTTCCTCTTCCTCTTCCGCCTCCCTCTCCTCCCCCAAGTCCCGCATCTGCCATTCCAGCTGCTCCAGTCGCAAGGCCAGCTTGAAGGCTCCAGACTCTAGCCCAGCCAGCAGACGGGCCAGCTTGGTTTGAAGGGCGTCCAGTCCATCCTCCAGGGCCGCCGTCCGGCGCTGCTCCTCCTGCTGCTGGGCAATTTCCGCAGCCTCAGCATTGACATCCAACTTGTCCATCTTGAGCAAGATCTCTCGGCCTTTGGCCTCCAGAGCTGCCTTGGCACTGGGGAACTCGGCCAACACCACCGCTAGGTCCTCCTTGGAGAGGCAGAAGAGGTCCGAGTAGCCAATGCTTCGGATGTTGGCTGTGCGGCGGTTGCCGGACCTGTTCCCTGGAAGATAGGAAAGAAGCAAGGGGACTTTAGGCTGGAACAAACAGGCCCTGACAGCCCAGGATGGCCAACACTGACCGGTATCTGCAACAGGGCTCCCCAGAGAGTCATTCAGGCATGATTCCCATTTCTTGACCTTCCCTGGGTTTGTTCCTTCCTGGTAGTCTTCCATCCAAGGACTGACCAGACCAGACCCAATTATGTTGTTGTTATGTGCCTTCATGTCATTTCCAACTTATGGGGTCCCTAAGGTGAATCTATCATGTGGTTTTCTTTGAAAGATTTGCGAAGGTCAGCCAGTGGGTTTCATGACTGAGCTGGGAATCAAACCCTGGTCTCCAGAGCCATAGTCCAACACTCATGCTGGCTCTGGACTTTCGAAATCAGGCATAGGAGTCTGCCCCAAACTTGGGGGTGGAAAGGGGCCAGAATCCAGGGGAGGAGTGGGGCAGAGCACAGAGTGCCCTGGGCCCAGAGTGGAGCAGAAGGGCACAAAGCAGACTCTGAGGAGCTGGGAAACCCTGGGTGAGACACAGCCCAGGAAGAGGAGCTGAGGGGGAGGACCACCTCCATGGTGTGTGTTGGGGAGGGGGGGAGTTGGTGGCCAGACAGGACATCCTCTCAGGCCCCAGATTCACCTGTGAGGTCTCTGTGATGATATGATAGCCCTGTTTAAATATTTGAAGGGATGTCAGATTGATGAGGGAGCAAGCTTGTTTTCTGCTGCTCCAGAGACTAGGACCCAGAGCAATGGATACAAGTTACAGGAAAAGAGATTCCAGCTCAACATTAGGAGGAACTTCCTGACAGTAAGGGCTGTTCGACAGTGGAACACACTCCCTCAATGGAGTGTAGTGGAGTCTCCTTCCTTAGAGGTTTTTAAACAGAGGCTGGATGGTTGTGTTTTGTTTTTTTTCATCGGCTAGAATTGTTTATGCAAAGTGTTGGAAAAGGAAGAGAGTCCCTTGCACTGAGGAATGGCTTTTAAAGCTATATGAGGCGTTAGAATTAGATAAACTAACTAGAAAGTTGAGAGATGAGAAATCTGATAAATTCTTAGAAGTTTGGAACAAAGCGATTAAATACCTAGAAAATGAATGAGGCCACCTGACTACAAAATGGATAAAGATTTGATTTATCCAGAATAAAAATTTGATATGGTGGTGATGCTTGATAGCCATCTGTCAATGGGGATGCTTTGATTGAGAGTTCCTGCATGGCAGAATGGGGTTGGACTGGATGGCCCTTGGGGTGTCTCCCAACTCTAGGATTCTATGATTTGAAGAGAACATTGCTTTCCTCTTGCCCTCTTTGTCATCCTCTAAAAGGGCTGGCACAAGAGGCCATGAGAGCAGGGGGTGCCCCAAGACATTTCCCTGGAAGATCCTCCACCTGGCCTCCCTGCTTTGCCCTCTTGGACCATCTGAGTTGACCCTGATCTGCCTCAGTTTTTTTTGCCTCCAGGCTCCTCAGGAAGGAAAAAGCTCTTGTGCAAACTTCCTTGCACCCTCTGGATGCTTTGGACTGTGACTCCCATCATCCCTCCCCACTGGTCATGCAGGCTGGGGATTTCTGGAGAGCCAAAGGTTCCCCAGGGCTGTTGCAGTAGCTCTTGCTGTTCTTGGTAGCGTGAGGCTGGCTCTCCAGCATAACCTGGCCAAGGATAACTTCTGCTGGACTGTGCCAAGGTGGCATTGGTCTCTGACAGAGAGAACCAGGTGGAAACATCTCCCCTCAGGTCCTGATCTTTAACCAAGTGGCCTCTGTTTGCAGCCACTCTGCAAGGACCACTCAGAACTGGGGCAGGGCATCCCCTTTACTCTCTCCCTGGCTGAAGGGCCACAATCCTGTGCTAAAGAGGAGCTGCCTCACATCCTCAGTGCTCAAGGGGATATCACACCTGTCGGGGAGGCCAGCATGGCTGCCCTTCCCACTATCATCACCACTGTTAATATTTCTACTTTCATCCTCGGTTTCAGCCCTCCAGATGTTGTTGGACTGTAGCTCCCATCCACCTTGGCCACCACAGCCCATGGTGAGGAGTTCCAACTCAACAACATCTGGGGAGCACATGACCTCCTTTGCCCACCAGATGTTACCACTGGCTGGAATTTTGGACCATCAGTGGTATGGAGTCCACCCTAGAATTTAGGAACTGGGGAGGCATAGTCTGATCGTGCGCCCTGCCCACAGCAGCGCCACTTTTGATAATGGTGCCTATGGGATCCTATCTTTGGCAATTTCATCCAGATGTTTTGTCTGTCTGTTCAGAACTGCTTTCGCAGTTCTTTGAACGGATGTTTAGCCTGCCTTTCAGGGTATTTACCCAACGGCTTTCCACAAAGTCAATAAATAACAGTAAACTGATTTCACATTTCTAAAGTAACTGAAGGGAAAACATACATGGACATAGATTAGGACTGCAGCCACTGGAAAGGAGGGGACTGTTTTAACTCACTGAACTGTGAAATTGTCCAGATAGGAAGTGAAAGGGGAGGAGGGTAAAGTGAGGCTGTAGATGTGGGTGAATTGGAGGGAGGGAAGGAAGGAAGGAAGGAAGGAAGGAAGGAAGGAAGGAAGGAAGGAAGGGTCAGTCTGGCCAGTCTGGCATGCAGAGACTGTCTTGGGTCCATTCTGAATCATTGGTGGGAGTCTCAGCCTCTCAGCCCTTCATTATTGCCCCAACTCTTGGGGTTCAGGCCAAGGGAGATGGGCCTGGCTGAGGAGAGCCCCATCCCCCCCCCAAATGGCTCACCCTTGATGTTGATGATGCTGATCTCGCCAAAGTAGAGCCCTTCCCCGAGGATGGCGTACTGAGTGACCCCATCATCGCCCACCACGGCCAGCTGCCCTTCTCGGATGAAGTACATCTCGTGGCCGATGTCGCCCTTCCGGCAGACATACTCGCCGGGCCCATAGACCTGGGGCTGGAGCTTCAGAACCAGCTCCTCCAGCAGGCTCTGCTCGCAGTGCTGGAAGATCTGGACCTTGCGGAGAGCAGGCAAATGGACGCTGACCGCCACCTGGGCCCGCAGGCGCCCGGGCAGGTGCTGCAGGATGAGGCCTTCGTTGGTTATCTTCTTGTTCATCTGGAGGTGCTGGTACCAGTTCACCACTCGGTGCTGGAGGCGGCGGGAAACCCGGTGGCTGTGCAGGTACTCCTTCACCAGGTCCTGGTCTGGGTAGAAGACAGCATTGGCCTGGTTCATGTTGGCCACCACTGAGATAATGCTGCCCATGATGGTGGCAAAGCCCATGACGGCCAGGAGAAAATCAGCAGACATGAAGAGGAACTCTACCTCTCGTTGGGGTGTCGGGGTGTCACCCACCGTGGTCAGGATGAGGGTGGAGATGTAGAAGCTGTACAGGTACTGGCGCCGGAGCCTTTCAAAACCTGGGATGCTGGCATTGGGGTAGACCCACTCGTCCGTCCCATAACCAATCCACCCTGAGAGGGCAAAGTAGAGGCAGCTGTTCCAATGGATGGTGATGAAGATGTAGAGCATGAGCTTGGCGATCCGGAAAGAGTTGGGGTGGGCCGTGCGCGTCTCGATCCGGTCGAAGGCCTCGAAGAGACGGGGGGTCCGCAGGAAGCGGTTGGCCCGCACCCCCACCGGCACCCCCATCCCCACCAACAAGTACAGCAGGTCTGTCGGGAACACCGAGGCGAGATCCCACAGGAAGATGGAGGAGAGCCGGTAGTGATGGGAGATCTGGGAACGGTCCCAGACCAGGACCCCTTGTTCCAGGAATGCTGGAGGCCAGAAGCAGGGAGGGGAGGGAGATCAACACAAGGGCAAAAGATCAGCACAGGGGCAAAATACTAGATGGCCTTTAGGATACCCCTTGGCTTTTCTAGGACTCATGGCCAGCCCCATACCATAGGCAATCATTCCCCCTTCCTGATCCTTCTCTGCCTCACCTTTCCTGGGTCATTAGGGACTATGGAGAGCATAGAAGCATAGAACCATTGAATTGGAAAAGACCCCGGGGCCATCCAATCCAGTTCCCTTGTGCCATGCATGCATACACAGAATCTTAGAGTAGGAATCCTAAGGGGCCATCCAGCCTTATTCCCTTGTGCCATGCAGGGACACACAATAAAAGCCCTCCCTGTAACAGAGGGCCATCCAGGTTCTGTTTAAAAACCTCCAAAGGAGACTCTATCACACTCCGAGGAAGTGTGCGACTATCAAACAGCTCTTAATGTCAGGAAGTTCTTCCTAAGATTAGGTGGAATCTCTTTTCCTATAGTTTGGATCCATTGCTCTGTGTCCTTGAGCAGCAGAAAACAAGCTTGCTCCATCCTCAGCGTGACACCCCTTCAAATACTTAAACAGGGCTATCATATATCACCTCTTCACTGTCTCTTCTCCAGGCTAAACATCCCCAGCTTCCTATCTCTCATAGGATTTTATGGTTTCCAGTCCTTTCACCATTTTGGCTGCCCTCCTTTGAACACCCTCCAGCTTGTCCACATCCTTCTTGAATTGTCGTGCCCAGAACTGCTCAATATTCCAGGTATTCAGCCCCCTATTCTTTCATTCAAGTAATTGACAAAGATGTTGAATAACAAACTGGGCTGAGGACAGAACTCCACTGGACGTCACACTGGTCACTTCTCTCCAGGAAGAAGAAGAGGAGCCATTGCTGAGCACCCTTTGGGTTCAGCCGATCAACCAATTACAAATCCATCTAACAGTTGCATTGTCTAGCCCACATTTTACTAGCTTGTTTGAAAAATTGTGGTGCATGATGGTGATGATGGTGATAATGATGATGGGATGCCTGCAAGGCCACCCACCCACCGCAATTCAAATGGTACCTATGCCTGCGCTGTGGGCACTTCCCACCTGGTGCCCCTTTCACCTATAATTAGCCAAGTGGCACAGGGTGCAGACAGACCTTGCAAAGGACAAGGCCAGGCAGCAACCTAGAGTCTGTTGGCTGCCCCGCTCAGCTTTCTCTCTAGTGACCCCCATTGCCTGCTACCCCCCAGTCCCTTCCAGTGGGCATCAGATGCCAGTGGATGCCTCCTGCCAGAAGAGAATGCAAAGGGAGACAGAGGAAGAGGGTAGGGAAGTGCTCTGGCCTTGCCTCTGGCATTTCAGAGAAAGAACAAAACCTTCTCAGGTTCAAGGACAGCTGAACCTTCCCAGCATCACAAGCAGGCACCTCTCCTCTCCTCCCTTTTCCTGGCACTGCCCTGGCTTTTGAGAAGAAGAAATCTCACACAAAATGGAGGTTCTCTGGTAAAAATATGGTCCAGGTGGGATGGTACTCTTTGCCCCTTTGCCTGTTGCCCACCTTCCCACTCACACCTGGCACAGCTCTGGCCTGATTGTGGGCAGGCTTCCTAAGAGACCCACTGCATTCTTCCTGGTGTGTGTGTGTGTGTGTGTGTGTGTGAGAGAGAGAGAGAGAGAGAGAGAGAGAGAGAGAGAGAGAGAGTGTTTTTGGCCTTGCACTAGGCACAAGTGAGCACACCTCAGTCTCAGAAGAAAGAGGGGTGCCCTTTCTGACCCCCAAACTCAACTGCCTCCCTTTTGCTGTCCTGTGCCCACTCAGCTCAGGGCCATGATCAAGCAGCGTCTATGGACTTAACACTCTTTAAATACATTTGTGTTGGTCCTTGTTTGGCTCTTTATTTACACTGAGAATCAGTGATTGCCATTTGGTTAATTACTAAGTATATAATTACTTGCGATGATCAGGTTCTGTTACCTGTTTATGTGAGAAAGGTATAATGCATACAGTATTGCATATGTGAGAAAGATATAATGCATATTGTATTTACAATATTGCATTTTGTATATATATTGTATATTAATTGATAGTTGGATACTGACACTATTTGTAAGTTGTCTTTTATGTAGGTTTGTCATAAAACGTACATCTTTTCTACATATTGTATCTCTATTAGTGGTGTGTCTTGTTATATACACTTATAGTTTATATGAACCATTACACTAGTAATATGACTACAGAGAGTAGCAATATAGAACTCACTGCATAATTAGTTTCAGACTTAAGGCTATGCCAGGATTGGTACTGTTTATACATTTATTGTCAGGTTGCTTTGTTGTTGCTTAGCATAGCCCACAACTCGATTGCCTTCCTTTTGCTGCCTCTGTGCCCAGTCAGATTAGGGCCGTCGGGTATGTGGTCTCCCTCTGTATATGGGACTCCGCTTTTTTGTCTACAAACCCTCCTCTCTATTCTTGTTCCAAAACAAAAATGCAGATCCCAGGACTTTTGATTGTGAATTCCTGCATGGCAGAAGGGGCTTGAACTGGATGGCCCTTGTGGTCTCTTCCAACTCTATGATTCCATCACCCTCCAGCTTTCATACACCTTCCGCCAAATTCATTATCCTTGTCTGATGAAGAGGACTGTGAGTTTCAAAAGCTGGTGCAATGGATTTTGCACCTTACCCTTGGCTGAATACAGCCATTCCCCGCCAGGCTTCATCTTGCAGGTCTGGGCACCCGCTGCCCTTCACTGAAAAGCCCCTTCTGGGGCTTTTGTGGCACCACTGCCCTGCCAACTTCATGCAGAACAATTGGGGTGTGTGGATGGGGTGGGAGTCCAAATGACCACCACCTTCCACCTGTTGCCCTTCTATGATCTCCTCCTGCTTCTTCCATCTAATGACAACCCCTTCACCTCTCTTCATGTTGCAACAGTTTGGCCTCATCCCCACTACATTTTAAAACAGTTTGCAAATCGGGTTAAGTGGTTTAAATGACCCTGGTTGGCACTTGAACTGAATTGCTGAAGCGATTCGGAGAGGGGAGCCATGTACTAGACCATTTAACCAGCGACTTTTTTATGCTGATTTTCCCTGTGTCGTTTTGGATAAATCAATTCCGCACAAGTGTGAACCAGATGCGGATTCGAATATTAATGTAATATAAAATTTTATTTATATCCTGCCTCTCTACCAAAGATAGAGTCGAAGAATCAAATCGAATCTCAGTGTGAACGAGATGCGGATCAGAATCGATTTACTATGACATGAAGTTGCCGGGTGGGGAAGCGGAAATTAACAACCTGTGTCCACCGCCCTTTGCCCCTCGTACGGAAGTACGTCAAGGCAATTCCATTGATGGACAGAGGGAGGGAAAACCCCGCTGAAAACTCTCCAAATTGAACCCATTCATTTGCCAATGTGAACCACAAATGGGTTATTTTGAGAGACTCCCGCAGGAAACGGTTTAAATTGAATTGATCATTCGTCAATGTGAACCACAAGTGGGTTATTTCATTTTATTTTACAGCAAGAAAATGAGATCGGGGCAAATGTCGTGTGAACCACACTCTGCTGCTGAACCGATCCATCAATTCAGATCACAAAGCAATTTATTTGTATGTGGGAATGAGGCCTTTGTTGTAGGTCCTCTATCCCTGCCAACCAGAGGGGGAAATAACCCACATGGCTGCTACGAGAGATGATGCTGACCAAGGTGAATCCTTATTTATTTATTTATTTATTTATTTATTTCGTTTTTATGCCCCCTTTCTCCAAGAAAGGGACCCAAGGTGACTCACAAGATAAAAGCACTTAAGGTGCCCTGAATGACCCCTGGCTTTGGGTTTGCCACTGAAGGGGCATCTTTCCTTCCATTAGCCAAGGCAGCTCTCTCCCCTGTCCAGTTTGGTCTTGTGGTGTTGGGGTGAAAAGGCTGCTCTGCCGTGGGGAGGGGGAGAGAGCCCATTTGTCCCCTCCAGCCCACATCTCAGGGGTCTCAAGGGCTCTCTGGGGACCCTTGTCTCCCACTCCTGCATCCTCAGGCCAACCTGAGCAGGACCCTGCAGGTGGGATGCTGCTGCCATCCAGTGGACAGCTATGGGACTACAAGTTGGAGCACGTCCAGAAGATACTGATTATCTGGAGCGTATCCAGAGGAAGGTGATCAAAAAGGGGAAAGGTCTTGAAACCAACAAGCCCTAGGAGTTTAGGCAGCTGGGCTATTTAAATACATGAAGGGATGTCATATTGAGGAGGGAACAAGCTTGTTTTCTGCTGCTCCAGAGACTAGGACCCAGAGCAATGCATGTAAACTGCAGGAAAAGAGATTCCACTTCAACATTAGGAGGAACCTCGTGACAGTAAGGGCTGTTCGACAGTGGAACACACTCCCTTGAGTCTTGTGGAGTCTCCTTCCCTGGAGGTCTTTAAGCAGAGGCTGGATGGCCATCTGTTGGGGATGCTTTGATTTGGATTTCCTGCATGGCAGAAGAGGGTTGGCCTGGATGGCCCTTGGGGTTTCTTCCAACTCTATGATTGTATGATTCTGAATCTATGATTCTATTCAGCCTGGAGAAGAGAAGGTTGAGAGGTGACAAGATAGTAGCCCTGTTTACATATTTTTAGGGGTGTCATAATAAGGATGACTAAAAAAAAATACAGTGGACCCTTGTTATCTGCTGGGCTTTGGTTTCAAGATCTCCCATGGATAACAAAATCCGTGAATGCTTAAGTCCCATTAAATATAATGACAAAATGCAAAATGGTGTCCCTTATACAAAATGGAAAATGAAGGCTTGATATTTGAAATTTATACTTTTTTTGAACATTTTCAAACCATGGATGCTTGAATCTGTGTATTAAATAATCTGTGTATAAGAAGGGTCGACTGTAGAGGGAATCATAGATTTGGAATAGACCCCAAGAAGCACCATCCGTCCAAGCCCCTTCTGCCATGCAGGAACTCACAATCAAAGCCCTCCCTGTGACAGATGGCCATCCAGGCTCTGCCTAAAGACCTCCAAGGAGGAAGACTCCACCACTCTCCAAGGCAGCAATGTATTCCACTGTCAAACAGCTGTTACCATCAGGAAATTCCTCCTAATGTTAAGGTGGAATCCCCTTTCCTGTAGTTTGCATCCATTGTTCCATGTTCTAGTCTCTGGAGCAGCAGAAAACAAGCTTGCTGCATCCTCAATGTGACACCCCTTCAAATACTTAAATAGGCCTGTCATATCACCTCTTAATCTTCTCTTCTCCAGGCTAAACATACCAACCTCCCTAAGTCTCTCCTTGTAGGGCTGTATGATTTCCAGACCTTTCACCATTTTGGTGGCCCTCCTTTGGACACGCTCCAATTTGTCAACATCCTTTTTGAATTGTGGGGCCCAGAACTGGACACAGTATTCCAAGTGAGGTCTGACATCAGCTTGTTGGATGGAGCAAGCTTGTCTTCTGCTGCTCCAGAGAACTGGGCACATTTGGCCTAGAGAAGGGAAGGTTAAGATGTGACATGACAGCCATGTTTAAATATTTGAAGGGGTGTCATATTGAGGAGGGAGCAACTCCAGATAATAGGACCCAGAACAATGGATGCAAACAACAGGAAAAGAGATTCCAGCTAAACATTTGGAAGAACTTCCTGACCATAAGAGTTGTTGGACAGTGGAATAGGCTACTGCCTTGGAGTGTAGTGGAGTCTCCTTTTTGGAGGTTTTTAAACAATGGACATCTGTCACAAGGAGGGTTTTGATTGTGTATTCTGCATGGCAGAAGGGGGTTGGACTGGATAGCCTTCGTGGTCCCTTCCAACTCTATGGTTCGATTATTCTACAGCCAGCCAGGTAGAGAGAAGGGAGGATGTATGAAGAACCCCTTTTACCTTGGAAGGGCAGCAAATTGGAGAGGGGAGTGAGGAGAGAAAGCACAGGCTATAAGCCCTTAAGGGTGTTTTAGATGCAGGGAGATCACTGACCGGTGTGGAAGCGCACCCCAATGTCCAACAGGTACAGCAGGTCAGAGAGGTAGTCCAGGGCCAGCCACACCAGCAAGTATTTCTGCTGGACATCTGGGAAGCAGGACCTGGAGAGGAAAAGGAGAAGGGAGGTAAGAGAGGGAGCATTTCAGTCTCCAAAAGGCTGTCCCTCCTCCTGGGTCCCTGGTGCAGAATCCAGGCTCACTCCCCAGCTGGGTCTTTCCAGCACATCTCAATCTTCCAGCTGTTCTTGTCTCTTTTTTCCTTGCCCCCAAATTCCTCCTCTTGCATTTCCTTCCCTGTGGTGGCCCCACCAGTCTGGAGATCTCTCCCAAGGGACAGCTGCCTGGCCCCAGTGCTTTCACCATTTCCTTCTTAACTTCCTCTCTGCTCTGGTACTGCATATTTATTTTATAGCTATGGGGTGGTAGTAAAGTGGACTACAGACAGGATTCCAGGATTCTATCCAGAACCCCTCTCGCTCTCCTTCTTTCCTCTTTCTTTTCTGGGGTTAAATAGATTTTCTAAAGAATTAAAGATTGATGCTTTTTAAATGAGGAGGAACTGGCAGAGGTCAGGGAGCCAAGTTAGTTCCGCTGGGACCTTGGAAGGCCCCATCCCAAAGGGAAAAATGATTCTTTTTCATACTCCATTTTTGGCTGCATTTTTGCCCTTCTATATCACTACAGGTCAAGGACGAAAGACCTAAGGTAGGTTTAATGCTGAACCTTAAGAAAACAAAAATGATGATCACAGAAGATCTGCATGAATTCATCCTAGATAATGAGAAAATTGAAATAGTCAAAAAATTCCAAACTTTGGATCAAATATTGATCAGAATGGCAACTGAAATCAAGAAGCTAGAAGAAGACTAGGACTGGGAAGGGCAGCTATTAAAGAGTTAGAAAAGGTACTACTGAACACTAAAGGGGGGGATTGTCTAAGCCACTGTATTCCCCATCGCCATCTACAGATGCAAGAGCTGGACAGTGAAGAAAACAGTTAGAAAGAAAATAATGTAAATCCATTGGAGATGTTACTGGAGAAGAGTGCTTAAGATCCCATGGATGGCCAAAAAGACAAACAAATGGATCCTTGAACATAGAATCGTAGAGTTGGAAAAGACCACTAGGGCCATCCAGTTCAACCCCCTTCTTCTGCCATGCAGGAAATCTAAATCAAAGCATCCCCATTGACAGATGGCCATCCAGCCTCTGCTTAAAGATCTCCAAAGAAGGAGACTCCACTACACTCCAAATAAGGAGGGTGTTCCACTGTCAAACAGCCCTTACTCTCAGAAAGTGCCTATTAATGTTGAGCTGGAATCCCTTTTCCTGTAGTTTGCATCCATTGTACCACGTTCTAGTCTCTGGAGCAGCAGAAAACAAGCTTGCTCCCTCCTCAATGTGACATCCCTTCAAATATTTAAACAGGGCTATCTTTTCACCTCTTTCCCAATTCTGTCATCCAAGTCATCGATAAGATGTTGAATTGTAGACTGGGCCCAGGACAAAGCCCCACTGGACACCCCACTGGTCACTTCTCTCCAGGAGGAAAAGGAGCCATTGTTGAGCATTCTTTGGGTTCATCCAGTCAACCAATGACAAATCCATGTAAC
>NC_056524.1:1558155-1578213 GCF_019175285.1 Sceloporus undulatus | reverse complement strand
TCGGCGGCGCTCAGGTGAGGCGTCGGGAGCGCGCCTGGAGGGGGGGGCGGAGTAGCCCCCCAGGAGAGCTTGGGGGCAGCCAGGGGGCTGAATCGGGCTGTTCAGCCCCAAGGCCCCTTCCCTCACCTTTGGGAGGGTGGCTCCTTTACCTCCTCTGACCTCCTTCTCCCCATACAGCTCCATCCTGGGGGCTGTCCCTGTGGGGAGGGGTTCCCTTGTTACCCCCCCCACACACACACACACCGTTGTGGGAACCTCTGAGGCCCCCACCTGCCCCTACAAAGCCCCCCTGCATTAGTGGGGACATTCCCCTCCTCACCCCTCATCATTCAGTGGGGATAAATGGGGAGGGGGCACATCTTCCCATTGACCCCCCCATCAGACCCCTCCCCCAAATACTTGGCTCTTTTAGGGCTTGTCACAGCCCTAGTTTCCCCCTCAGACAGATAAGGGGGGTCCTTTCCCTTGTTGGGGGGCTACAAGTAGGGGTTCCCTGTCTTTTGGGGGGCTATAAGGACTCCCCCTAAGTCTTATGTGTTCCCCCCCCCCCCCCAGCGGCCGCCCGACGAGGTAGGGGCCCCTTCCCCCTCCTCCTTTTGGGGACGACACCCCCCTCCTCTTCCCCCCTCCAAGGTAAGGGGGTATTTGGGGGGCATCTATGGGGAAAACCCATAGAGGCCCATGGGGGAGATGAGGGAGTTGGGGTGAACATCTCTCCCCCCAGGCTTCCCCCCCCCCTTGCAATGGCTGCCTTTGAGGAGGAAGGCAGAGCATCCCTGAGGCCTCTTGGATTCGGTGGCACTGCCCCGGATGGGTACCCACTGTCCAAATTGGGCATAAGGGGGTTGGGGACCCCTGTGCTGCTGGTAGTGATGGACCAGGGGGTGCCAAGGTGGGTTGTTGGGGGCCTGGAGGGAAGAGGGGACCCTCACCCCTCTGGGAGGGTGACTGTGTGTTGGGGAGCAAGGCCCGTGGGGTGGATATTGGGCATGGGGTGGCATTCAGTGCCATTCAAACAGGTGGCATAGAATCACAGAATCATAGAGTTGGAAGAGACCCCAAGGGCCATCCAGTCCAACCCCCTTCTGCCGTGCAGGAACTCTCAATCAAAGAGATCAGGAAGTTCCTCCGAATGTTGAGGCGGAATCTCTTTTCCTGCACTTTACAGCCATTGCTCTGTCTCCTATTCTTGGAGCAGCAGAAAGCAAGCTTGCTCCCTCCTCAATATGGCATCCCTTCAAATATTTAAACAGGGCCATCATATCACCTCTTAACCGTCTCTTCTCCAAGCTAAACATCCGCAGCTCCCTAAGTCCTTCCTCATAGGGCTTCATGGTTTCCAGACCCTTCACCATCTTAGTTGCCCTCCTTTGGACCCATGGCTCCAGTTTCTCAATGTCCTTTTTGAATTGTGGCACCCAGAACTGGACACAATATTCCAGGTGGGGCCTGACCAGAGCAGAATAGAGTGGCACTATTACTTCCCTTGATCTAGAGACTATACTTCTATTGATGCAGCTTAAAATCACATTGGCCTTGATAGCTGCCGCATCGCACTGTTGACTCATGTTTAACTTGTGGTCTACTAGGACTCCTAGATCCCTTTCACACATAGCCTCCTTAAGCCAGGTGTCCCCATCCTATCATTTTTCCACCCTAAGTGCAGTACCTTACATTTTTCTGTGTTGAATTTCAATTTTGGCCAGCTTTCTAGTTTATTCAGGTCATTTTGAATTTTGATCCTGTCCTCTGGGGTATTATCTACCAACAAGGGGCTTACTTGACAGGCAGGTGCCACTGGGCTTTCCTGCATCCCCTTCCTCCTTTTGGCTGTGAGGGGTGTGTGTGTGTGTGTGTGTGTGTGTGTGTGTGTGTGCGTGCAGCTCCTCAGTCACAGGAATGCTGAAAACCAGCCCTCCAAGGTAGGCTCTTGCCTTGGTCCGGGAGACGAGGCCTGTGAATTCTGTTGTCCCCCAGCTGGATTGGTCTTTGGGGCTTGGCACCACTGTTTTGAGAGGCCATCGGAGCCCTTTTTGTTGCTGCTAGGGGATGTGTGCCCACCTGTGGCCCCTTCTTCCCCCTTCTGTGGGGCAGCTCTGTGTGCCGTGGTGTTTCTCTCTCTTTCTCTCGGTCGGAGGGGCCCTGCCGGTGGAAGGGAACTTAGAAGCCCCTCAGAGTTCTTCCCCAGTTAATTCCGGTTCCACCTGGCCAGTAGCTGCTGGCACCTGGATGGCACCTGGTGGGGCTCTCCTCCGATCCTTCTGCCCTAGGGTGAATGGGTGCATTGGGCATGGGCACACACGCCATGGAGATAAAGGTCTCTTATCTTGTTGGAGGGAGGCACAGCCTTACAATGGTACACACCTGAGTGGGTGAAGAGGGCATGTACATTGGCAGACAGGAAGGGCACACAAGTATCTGTTTGCCTGCCATTTTGGAGCAGAAGGAGGCACATCAGCAGCAGCTTGATCCACCCTGATCTGCGTGTCTTTGAGGGCATAGTCAACAGTGGGAATGACTGGATTTGTAGTCCAGCATCATCTAGTGGAGCACTTCTGTTGCTCTGACCCTTTTTCAGGGAGCTGTCCAGGGCCAGCCGGTCATACCAGTGTGATTGGAGGGATGTATGTCTGCGTGGGCACAAGGTCGTCTTTTGGTGATGAGGGAGGAGATCAGAAAGGACTGCTTCCGTGGCTAGGATGTTCATGAGGTACCAGACTTTGGCTGTACCTTCTTGCACCCTTCCCTCCCCCCTGAATGCCCATTGCTTGTCTTTGTAGTCTTCAGTGTGCTCTCTTCTGCTGCCACAATAGCCCTGTGAGGCTGAGCTCTTGATCTCTGGTTTATTTAGACAGGCTGTGAACTGTTATGGCTCCCATGGCGTAGTGGTTTGAGCCTCAAACTATGATGTTTATCACACTATACTCTTAAAGTGCTACAATTCCACTTTGACTCCTCTAGCTGCCTCCTATTGCATTCTGGGATTCTCAGGTATTCTAAATACCCCTCCTTAAAACTGCCAATACCAGAATGCAACAGGAGGCAGCTAGAGGAGTCAAAGTGGAATTGTAGCACTTTAAGAGTATAGTGTGATAAACATCATGACTCTGGAGAGCAGGATTTGAATCCTGGCTGGGCCATGGAAACCCACTTAGTGACTTTGGGCAAGACACACTCTCTCAGACTTAGAGGATGGCAATGGCAAACTTGCCAAGAAAACCTCATGATAGGTTTGCTTTAGGGTCAAAGGCACACAACAACAACAGTGAGTTGCTGCTGAAGAGGGTCTCTCAAGGGGTGCATGTGTTTCATGAGCATTGCTGTCAATAGGACTTGATTGATTTTGTGTTGGTGAACTGGTTTCTGAGTTGTTGCAGTTTTCTTCAGCTGGCGCTGAGAGACTCCTGGAGTCTCATGTATGCACATGGGGGCTATGTGTGGGTATGCATGATCCTGGTTTTTCAGGGAAGACCCCTGTTTTGGGATCCTCTCCCATGGATCCCAGTTCCCCCCAACCCCTATCTTCTTGGTCTGCCAGGAGGGTGGGTGCTGGGCACCATGCCCACCAGGCCTCCAGCTGGGATTCTGTGCCAGCATCTCTGGAGCTTTGCCAGCTGGGTTTCATCTTACAACTTCCCCGTCCAGCCTGTGGACTCCGATGGCAAGGGCAGCAGCCTGTGGAAGGCCTGCCACCTTGCAGAGACTGTTGTTTGGGCATTGCAGCCCCTGTTATGTGTGTGTGTTAGTGTGCCTACAAGTTGGCAACCCCATGAACTGCATAGGGTTGTTTTAGGCAAGCAATTCTCTGAAACACAAAATCATAGAGTTGGAAGAACCTCAAGGGCCATTCAATCCAACCCCCTTGCCATGCAGGAACTCACAATCCAAACATTCCTGACAGATTGCCATCCAGCCTCTGTTTAAAAACCTCCAAAGAAGGAGGTTCCACTACTCTCTGAGGGAGCATCTCTTAATGTCAAACAGCTCTTACTATCAGGAGGTTCTTCCTAATGTTGAGGTGGAATCTCTTTTCCTGTAATTTGCATCCTAGTCTCTGGAGCAGCAGAAAACAAGCTTCGTCCATCCTCAATATTCCTTCAAAGCCAACATCACCTGGTATTCCTTGGTAGTCTCCCATCCAAGTACTACCTGGCGCTGACCCTGCTTATTTTCCAAGATCAGACGGGATCTAGTGCCTTCAGGGTTTTTCAGTCCCTGCCCTGGCAACACTTTCCCCACCTGCTTGCATTTTCTCTGAGAAGGGTTGGTGTCTGTGTGTATGAGGGAGCAAGCGTGCCCGCGTCAGCCTCACGTGTCCCAGGGTGACTAACAGTTAATCTGCCTCTTCCTTGGCAGCTGGTTTGGGGTTGGCACATCACTCTCCCCAGAGCTTTTGGGTGAAAAGGAGCAGCAAGAGGCCTGTGTGGGGTGCAGAAGGCAGTGTGCCTCCCATGTTTTCTTAAGGGTGTGAGAGTTTGGGGGGAGGGAACCTCCTCATCCCACTTCTTCCTGCAACCACTTCACAGAGGGTAAGAGCTGGGCCTAGCCAGGTTGAGCAGCTTTCCACTGTCCCAGGGCAGCCTGGTGAGCAACAGGCTGTTCCTGCAGAGAGGCACAGAGCAGCAATGGAGAGATGGGGGACTCTGGGTGGAGAAGCTGCTTAACCTATGTTTGGCGAAGGTGGTCCTGGGACTTGTTGTTGTGTGCTTTCCAAGTCGTTTCCAACTTATGCTGACCATAAGGCAAACCTGTCATGGCAAGTTTCTTCAGAAGGGGTTTGCCATTGCCATCCGAGGATGAGAGAGTGTGACTTGCCCAAGGTCACCCAGTGGGTTTCCAGGGCTGAACAGGAATTTGAACCCTGGTGTCCAGAGTCCTAATCCAACATTCAAACCACTACACTGCACTGGCTCTCTTGTGGTCCTGGGGCATCCCTTCCTTTTTGCCTTCAGGCCTCATTGCCACTCATGGTTTTTTTCTCCTGTTTGGTCTCTTTTCCCTTTCCTTCTTTGCAGGGTTGGTGTGTGTGTATGTGAGGTGAAGCTGAGCTGTGGTGTCGTCTTGGGTTACTGGGGCGTTTGCAGTTAGGTTTTCCAAGGAGACAACATTTGGGGAAGGAGGAGGCTCTCCTTTGGCTTCCATCTCTTCCAAGACCAGGCTTTGTAATGCCTGAGGAGCACCTGAGCATGTGCAGAGTGTTTTCCTTTCCAGCTGCAGGGCAGTGGTCCCAAATCAAGCAGGGAAAGTGAGATGCAGAGACGACAACAACAACAACTGTGCAGCTGTTGCATGTCATATGTCAAAATGTTGACCAGAAGGGCACAGGCCATGTTGGCGGCTGTGGTGATCTCTCCACTCCCAATCTTGAGAGCCTTTGGGGAGGTCAAGCGCCATCTTTCTGGTAGCCCAATCTCTTCTGAGTTAGCCCTCCCATTGACAAATCTGGAGTTGCCTGGGCTGGGCAGAGAAACTCTCCTCCTCCCACCTGGGGCTGGTTTTCCTGATGCCTTCCTTGCCCACCCTGACTTGGCACTCCCCAAGTAGGCAACCAGCCTGTGCCCCCTTTTCTCTCCCAAAAGCCAGAGCCTGGCACTAGCCCGCCATTCCCCGGGTGCCCTTCCCTGTTCCCAAGGTCAGCTGGCCCCAAAACGGCCCTCTTCAGGGACTCTAAATTTAGCCCAGAGGCTGCAAAGAAATGCCAGCCTGCCAGGCAGCATGTGTTGCCACCTCCTTCCTCTCAATCTGGCCTGGGCTGTGAGGAGCCCAAATGTGGAAGGGAGCATGGGCATATTGTGGCCTGGCTTTCCCAGTCTTCCTTGACAACTCCATTCCTTCCTGGGCCTTTTGCCCAGCGGGCGCAGTGACCCAGCGGGTAGTTTTAACTAGACTTTGATCTGGCAGCCGCTTGACTGACCCTGGGATTTGCCCAACATGGGCGGCCGCCTGGGCACTGCCAAGGATGCCATTCTACATTGGACTTGGCCTGGCATTGAATCCCACTTGCCTATTTTCTGCAGTGAGGCTACTGCTTTAGGCCAGGCACCATCAATGGTCCAGGAGCAGAATTGCAAGCTGCCAGGGTATCTCTGTGGGTCATACTAGCCAAGTTGCCCCCCTGCCTGTTCTACCTTATCTTAATCTCTTTGCTTTCTTATCTTGGGGCTCAGCCCTCCCAAAAAGTTTGGGAATGTTTTGTTTGGAATGGAAACCATTTTTCAGGTTTTCTGGTGGTCCAGAACTTAGGGGGGGGGAGGGACATTGAGCTCTATGGGTGGCCCATAACTTGAGGGAAAGTGCTCTCCTGTTCCCCAAGGAGGCTGAGAAGGGGGCAGATTGGGGCAGAAGGGAGAAGGCACTTGCTCTGTGCATGAAGATCCATTGAACAAGCACCTTTTCCCTCCTGCCCCAATCCTGGAGGTCTTGAGCATCGGCTGCCTTGAAGGAATTATGGGGCAACTGCTGATTCTAGTGGGGTGTGACGGACTACAGTAGCCCCCATACTGACATGACTCCCCCAGCAAGGAGAATAGACCTTTCTCCTTGGATCCCTTCCCCAAGGATGTTGTTAGCCCAATGTGCTGCAGCATTCTCTTGGGAGCATACAAATAATAGCAGGGTGTGATCTTGGCATGTACCTGTTCCCTAATCTGTATTTGCCAAGATAAGGGCAAGGCAGAGGAGGAAGGGCTGCTCAGTGGGGAAGGCAGGGTGTGAGTGTGCTTGTTGGGAGGGGGTGCCTACCACCCCTTGTGCCCCTCAGTTCCCTTGCCAAATGCATTGCCTACAAAAATGTTTTCCCCAGACAGGCTTCTGACTTCAGAGCCTGGTATTATGAGAATGGGCATGAGGGTGGCATCCCTGTTTGCTAACCCACCCTGCCCCTGCATTTTTTATTGTAGTCTTGACCAAAATAAGGTTTCTGAGTTCAGAGTTATGGAGTCAGATGCAATTTTGGGTGGAGTTGGGAGTTGTTCAAAATGAACCAATTGCAACTCCAAAATAACAGCATATCATATTAAATGGTTTGTTTATTGCATGTTTACTATTAAAGGAAAGTCTTGGAAAGTTTCCTTGTTCAGAAATTTTAATCAAATACAGGGATCCTTTGATATCCGTAGGGGTTTTGTTTCAGGACCCCCTGTGGATACCCAAATCCATGGATGCTCAAGTCCCATTAAATACTTTGGTTGATACGCTAACTGCGTCCTTACCTGGACCAAAAGGACCTTGAAGCAGTGGTACTCGCACTGGTAATCTCTCGTTTAGATTTCTGTAATGCGCTCTACATGGGGCTACCTTTGTACCAAGTTCAGAAGCTTCACTTGATCCAGAACACAGCAGCCAGATTGGTCACAGGAACATCTAGGTTTGACCACATAACACCAATATTAAAATCTCTTCACTGGCTGCCCTTCAGCGTCTGGGTGCAATACAAGGGGTTGCTTATTACCTTTAAAGCCCTACATGGTTTGGGCCCAAGTTACTTGAGGGAACACCTCTCCCTACACAATCCGCCCTGCACTCTCAGGACATCTGGGAAGAAATCATTAAGAGTGTGCAAAAACTAGGTTAACAACAACTTCCCACAGAGCATTTTCTGCCATAGCCCCCAAGTTATGGAATGACTTGCCGGAAGAGATCCGCCTTATTACCACCTTAGATGCCTTCAAGAAGGCACTCAAGACGGATCTCTTCCGGTGAGCCTATCCACCAAATTTGCTGTAAAATATCCCACCTCCATTAGTACTGTATGTTTTATGAAAGTTAATTGTATTTTATTAAACTTATTGTACTGATAATATGCTATTGTTTTTATTGAATGTATTTGATATGTTTTTATTGCTGGAATAATTTGTTTGTTGTAAATAAAGAAATAAATTATTATTATTATTATTATTATTATTAAATACAATGATGTAGTAAAATGGGGTTCCTTTTATAAAATGGCAAGAATCAAAGTTTGCTGTTTCAAATTTATTTTTCTTTTGAGTATTTTCAAGCTGTGGATGGTTGAGTCCGTGGGTAGAGAATCCATGGATATAGAGGGCCAGTTGTAAATATATATTTTATGTTCTCTCAGTCTAAGTGGCCTAAGGATTCACTTGGTGGACACAAGGAAGTGCCTTGAGCTACGATTTTACTATGGATTAATAAACATTTGCTGTTTAGAAAGTTGGAGTCAAAGATTTTGCTTGCCTATCCCACAGCCCTGTCCAAAAGTGGCATTTGAATTATGCCTGGCAGAGCTGGGAAGAGAGAGGGTGTTGCATTCTTCAGCCCCACCAGCCAGTGGGCTCTGCGGCCCCCTTTGCTTCTGGGCCTGAGGCTGACAGGGGGCATTTGGAACCCCAGTGCAATCCCACCTTGCCTTTGGAGGCAGTGGTGGCACAGTGGTTAAATGCCAATACTGCAGCCATTCACAGCCACAAGGTTGTGAGTTCGATCTCAGGGGCTCCGAGGTCCACTCCACCTTGCATCCATCCGTAGGTTGGTAAATTGAGTACCCAGCTTGTTGTGGGAGCATTTGGCTTATGGACTGAAAACCACTTAGGGAGTGTTAGTTCACTGATAAGCGGTATAGAAATATACTTGCTATTGCCATTGCTATTTGGAGGGGGTTGTTTAGTCAGTGTGGGTTGATTTGCCTGGAAGTAGGGGGGCTTTCTTGCAAACACTCATCTTGCAAACACTCTCTTGGGGGTGGCATGAGGCTTATGGCCCTTTATGGGGTGGTCACTGCATGGCACAGGTTTCTGGAACAGATGGACCACCTTTCCTTTCTCCCCCTTTTGCTTGTCAGCCCTTCATTCAAATAAGTCGTTTGCCTCCATCATAATGCGGGGGTGGGATTTCTTGCACTGCCCCTTCCCATTGCAGGCAGGAGAGAGACCCCCCCTTTGTTTTTCTACCTGCTAGTGCACTGGGGGGGATTTACCCTTTGTTTCCCATCTCCTTTCTTATTTCTCCCTCCTCCCAATTGCAAAAGGTTATTTCTGGCAGCGGAGAGCCAAGGAAAATGTGGCACAGCAAGCAGAGGAGGAGGGCTGGAGGCTGACTCACTGGCAGCGGGGAGGGCTGCCTTCCTTCTCGCCCTCCTTCCCTCTTTCCCTCCTGCTCTCCCTCCCTCCTTCTGTTGCTTCTCTGGCTGTCACGTTCCCCACGTGGATCCGGCATGTCCTGGGGGGGTGCACTGGCTGTACCCTGGGTCCAGAATGTGGCTCCCTGTGACCAGGAGCTGGTGATGATGAGGGGCTTCCAGGGCCTTGGCTCCTGCTGGAGTGTCCATCTTCCATCTGGTGTCTGTCCATTGACCTTTTTTGTATTCCTTGCAGGAGCAATTGGCAGCATAAAAGACTGAGAGGGGCCCCTCAAAGACAGCACATCACCTCTTAACCTTTTCTTCTCCAGGCTAAACATACCCAGTGCTTTTTTTTTGGGGGGGGAGGGGGAGGAATGGTTGGTGACAGTGTCCTTGACTTGGCACTTCTGCCCTCTCTAGCGTTGCCCCCTCAACCTCCCATAAAGAAGGTTTTCCTGCTTGAAGTTCCCAGGAGCCTCTTCTGGATGGCAGGAGCAAGGGAAAGGGATGTGTTCTTCTGAACATGTACAGAGAGCCCTCCATTTAGCCTGAGAAGCTGAAGTCCCTCTTTGACTGCAAAACTTTTTCTGGGAAGGGGCCCACAGCTTGCAGGCTGCCTTGTTCACTTGCCCCATCATCATCATCACCATCATCATCGGCTTGGAGTGCTTCATTGGACACTGTCCCATTCTCTCCCCCCCACTTCTCCTCTTGCCTGAGCCTCGCTTGGCCCCCTGCCCAGACCAGCGCTTGTGGAATGTGCCGGAATTCCTGTGGGTTTGGAGTTTGAGGCTTGGGTGAGACTGGCTCCTGCAAGCGTCTTCAGCCACCTCTTCATTTTAGCACCCCCCCCTATCAATTCTGGCATGTGCCCTTTGGGATCAGGGGAGGGAGGGGAGGAAGCACTGTTGGAAAGCCAGCCTGACCCATAACCCTCCAGGCCTTTAGTGCTGAGGGGTTGGGGAGTTTACAGCCTTCCCCCCTCCTCCACCAGAGTGAGCATATTGGCTCCCACCCTTGCCACCTGTTTGGAGCACCAGTTTGTGCAGGGGGCTTTTTGTGGGAGGGGGCTTGCACTAGGAGCCCCTAGCTTGTGAATCAGCTCTTGGCAAGGGTACAGGGGCCTTGGGTATGCAAGGGGGAAGAACTAATTGTGACAGGCCTTTGTTGTTTGATGGTAGTGGCAGAAGCCCAGAACTCTTGCAGGGTCATAGGGAATAGATGAATCCCCCCCCCAAGTCCTTGTATGAACAGGATTCTCCTCCCCCCCAACCAATCCCCAGAGCCTTCATGCTTAGCACTGCTGGAAAGCCTTCCCTCTGCTTGCTTGCTTGCATTTGCACCCTTTACCATGGAGGTTATGAAGGAATCCCATTGCAACTGGGATGGGGGCAGCTGTTGAGTTGGGTCCTATCCTGCAATCACATATACACACACAGAGTACTATACCTCAGGAGGGACTCTGTCATCTTCCCCGCCCCCCAAAAGCTGGCTCCCCTATCTCCCAAGCTGGCAAAACTACATTTTTTTTCCTGCGCCATCCCTGGATGGCCCCGGAATGGGGGTGGGCAGGGGGATTCCTTGAGTCCTGGGCATGCTTTTGACTCTCTTGGAGTATTTTTAGCCAGCTAAGTATCCAGTTTTAGACTAGGGGCCAGCCAAGATCAGGTTTCAAAGTTCAGTGTAGTAGAGTGTGTCTGTGTGTATGTTTCATTCCTTTCTTGCTTGCTACCCAATCATATATCCTGATTCCTGTCTCCCCCCAATATCACAGGAAGGGGGTCTACTTTGGAGGAGGAGAACTGGTCATACAGCTTTGCAATCCAATATCCTGTTGGCACGATGCATGAGGGGCTCCATAACTGTTCAACCAGCACACACACCCCTTAGAAAAACTCAGCCACATGTGTATGTGTACATCTTGTGCTTGACCACCTGAAGCCCCCCTGCCTCTCTGCTTCAAGAATGTCACTGGAATCCTATTCCTCAAGTGTGTTTACCCAGCAGAAAGCTCCACTAATTTCAGTGGGGGTTCTTGCCTCCTGGTTGTACCTGGGATTGCTGCTTTTGTTCCCCCAAAATGGGATGGGACAGAGTCAGCCTCAAGGGGACAATGACCAGGCAGAGTTCCAGATACTTGCATCCTGTCCTTGGCCTCCCTCACAGCACAGTCCAGGGTGTCCTGGGTTTTGTGGACCTGGTTGCAATGCCAACTGGGCCCAGTGGGCACCTGAGAGTTATGCTTTTAGCCTGGGTGGTCCAAAGGCAGGAGCAAGAGGGAAATGCCAGGCCACATTGGCTTGTGGGCAAAAGGATGGAAAGATCAGCATACCTGTCGCTCAGCTGCTAGCAATCCGGATACACAGTGCTCTTGCCCGCCCCATTTGACTCCAGTGGGCCAGGGGTGATCCTTATCTGGAATGTGAGGCTTGTGATAGCAATAGCACTTAGATTTTTACATCACTTTATAATGCTAAATACTCTAAGCAGTTTACAATGTGTTAGCCAGTTGCTTGGGTACTCATTTTACTGACCTACGTGACTGGAATCCAGTAGGCCCCTTCTTTTGAGTTCTGCTATTTCAGAGCTAGGGTGCATCTTGTAAGGGATGGACAGGGTGGTCCTCCTGGAGCATATGGGGTCATAGGTGTTGGGGCTGTCTGCTTGCTAGCCCCAGGGCCTTTGGCTGTCTTTGCCTACTTTTGTGTTGCATGCTGTTTGTTGTATGAGACAAAGCCTCAGTCCTTCCAAGAAGGAAGAGGGCTGGGGGAGGAATGCTCTGAAAAGTGGGCTCCTTCCACCCGTCCCACCCTCACTGCCTCCTGTTCCTCCCCCCATGGGGGTCTCAGGGTGCCCTTCAAAGGCCGCCCCAGGTGGAGAGCACTGCAGGAGCCCAGTCGGGACCCTTGAGGAGGCGTGCTTGGGGAGGAAGGCAGCCAGGGCACTGCCCTCCCTAAAGTTGTGCCATTATACCCATGAGTGTCTTGCAGTCTTGGTTTGTTCAAGATGGTGGTGGTGATATTTATCAGCAGCATCATTGTCGTTTTTTTATATAGCACCATCAATATACACAGCACCTAACTAGCTAGCACAACAACTAAAAACAATAGGTCCTTCCGGAGGTGGACAGTCTAAAATGTGTGTGTGTGTGTGTGTGTGTATATATGCACAGAGAGAGTGATGTGTTTTACCAAGCAGTTTTTCCTGTTGTTATACCTTGTTCTTACTTCTGTATTTGAGAATCACCAGCTGTCTTGAGTGCCTTTTATTTGCATGAATTGGGTCAACCGTTGCATCATTGCTTCCTTCTTACCTCTTTTTCTTCCCTGCCACCCTTCCCTCCTGGTGTCACCATGTGGGCTTAATCCCATTTTGAGGGAACATAATGCAGGATCTGGTGGCCCTGGGTGCTTTTTACAAATCTCTTGCAGATGAGATGCTGGTGGGTTGACTGGAGCAGGTTATTTTGGGAATGGTGGTGGGAAGAGAAAAGGCCTGGGCTTGGGGGGGGGGGCAGGTGTCTTTGTTGGAGCAAGGCTCAAGAAACCTTGGACAAAACTATTGACTGTGAGAAGGTGGCTAGTGGTGGGCAGCAGAGTTGGCCGAAGGTCTGAAAGCCACCAAGTCCCCTGAGGAATTTGGTTGCGAGAATCAAGCATGTTCAGCCTGGAGAAGAGAAGGGGAGGATTTACTATAGAGCCCCCTTCACATTTCTGAAGGTTTGTTGGTTGGAAGATTAGTAGAGCTTCTTTTCTACAACTGTAGAAGAAAGGTGCTAAACCAATGAAATACAGTTGTCCCTCCATGTTTGCGGCTTTTGCTTTTGCGGATTTGATTATTCACGGATTTGTTTAATATGTTTTATCTAGCAATAGCAAGTACTGTACATTTCTATCCCTCTTTTCAGTGCACTTAAGCATTCTCTAAGCGGTTTACAAAGTGTAAGTTAATTGCCCCCAACAAGCTGGGTACTTATTTTAGCGACCTCTTTGGAAGGATGCAAGCCTGAGTTGACCATGAGCCCCTGGCTGGTATTGAACTTGCAACCTTGTGGTTTGTGAGTGGCTGCAGTACAGGCATTAAATCATTGTGCCACCAATGCCCCTATCTAGAAATCTCTAGGACCTAGGTCTTCCAGCACAGCACTATGGTCATCATCCATCAGAAGTTGTACTACTGTACCTGATGATTCCTAGAGAGAGCACTTCTCTAGGTATTTGTAGGTCCTCCAGCGCAATTTTATGGCCAACTTCTGGCAGATGTTAACCATAGAGTTGCACTGGAGGACCTGGAAAATTCAAGAGGTGTTCTCTCAGGTTAAAAAAAAGTGTTTTTTTAATTTGTGGTTTTCCCATTTTAATGGGGGTCCTGTGCCCCTAACTCCAGCGAATGTGGAGGGACCACTGTATTGGGAAGAGCATCTTGTCAAGAAAATTTGTTTGACTGGGTAATGTGGATGGCGGGTGGCAGGCTCTCCTTCTTTCCTATTTCTTTTAAACAAAGGTAGATTGAGCATCTTTAGGACATGCCATTAGCTGTGTATTCTTGCCTGGCAGAGGGTTGAACTAGGTGGCCCTTGGGGTCCCCTCCACCTGTGGGATTCTGTGAAGCCATAGATTAGAGCCAGGATCCAGTCAGGGAGAAATCTCCATCCAGTAGCGGTCAAACAGTGGGTTCCCACCTCACAGGGGTTCTTTGGCAGGGGCTGAACTAGATGACCCTTGGGATCTTTTCCAACTTGTTGATTCTGTGACCTCCTAGGGTTCTTGAGTTTCACAGAAAACCTCACCTCAGCATTAGCTGTAGGACTCAGCTTGCATTTAATAGTACCAGCATGGCATTGTGGTTTGAGTGTTGGGAGTACAACTCTGGAGACCAGGATTCGAGTTGCCGTTCGGCCATAGAAAGCCACTGGGTGACCTTGGGCCAGGCACACACTCTCAGCTCCAGAAAACCCCATGATAGGTTTGCCTTAGGGTCCCTATATAGAAGATGTGACTTTGCATTCACAGTTTTAACAATCTGAGTTTGGGATTTTATCATTTTCTTTGGGGAGATAATGTAATACTTTACAGGGCTGAAACTGTGTGTATGGGATGTGGGATGTGGGGGGGGGGTTGTTGCTGGGTCAGAACAGCACACCTGCCTTTTTCCTAGGGTCGTAGTGCTGGAAGGCATCCCAGAGGGCATGTAATCCAACCCCACCCAGTTTCCTCCTTTCTTGCTCTGCCAGCCCTGCCTGCCTCTTCCCTCTCTCTTGTCCCATGTGGCTGGTTCAGGCATGTTCCCTCTGTGCCTAGATGTCAGCCTCCACCAAGGTGCACCTTGCAACTCTTGAGTTATTCCACTACTTCCTGGCCTTTGTAGAGGGGAGAGGACTCCGTTCTCAGCTGGGGATCAGGTGGCCATGGTGGGTGTGTGCCTTGAACAATCTGGGCGGGGTATGTGCCTGATTCCTTTTGCATTCTTGGATGGGGAGGACATTTCTTTATTCCCACATATTATTGCACCCCTGCCATTCTCCCACAATGCCCCCTAAGAGCTGCTCTCAGCATAGATTGAAATACAGTTGGCCCTCCACATTTGCGGCTTTGACTTTTGCAGACTTGATTATTTGTAGGTTTCACGAATATATTATTTCTAGGAATCTCTAAGTCCTCCAGCGTGACTCTGCCAGAAGTTGACCATAGAGTTGCGATGGAAAACCTAGAAGTTCCTAGAGAAAACACTTCTCTAGGCATTTGTAGGTTATCCAGCATGAGTCTGTGATTAATTTTTGGCAGATGTTGACCATAGGGGTGCAGTGGAGGACCTGGAGATTGCTGGAGAGGCGTTCTCTCAGGTAAAAAGAATAGTTTTTTCTTATGTGTGGTTTTTCCACATTCACAGGGGTCCTTCACCCCCAACCCCGGCAAATGTGGAGGGCCAGTATAGATGGCAAAAGGCCAGCTTGCCCTCCTAGACAATGCAGTGGCGTGGGGAGGCTGGGTGCCCTGCCTTGTCCTTGAGCCCTGCCTGCCTTCCATTCCTTCCATAGAGAAGGGGAGAGCGGGTGCGCACATGATGCATGCTCCAGCCAATGCACAGGGTGTGGCAAGTCCTTGGCTCCCAGCCTCCATCCTGCAAGGAGCCAAAGTCCTGGGGGTGACGTGGGGAGGCGGTGAGGAGCCCTGCCTGCCTGTCTGGCTTCCTGCCTGGCTTCCTGGGGCCACCCTGGCTGGGTGGGGCTGCCACAGCAACCTTGGCCAGGGCTCTGGCGAGGCTCCTCTGCCAAGTAGGCCTCATATTTCCTCATATGGGAAAGGTCGGATTCCTTCCCATGGGAAGTGGAGGAAGGGGAAAGTCCCCTAAAGGCCAGGGCAGGCTCTATACTGCTCTGCCTTGGCACTCTCCTTTGGCACGTGCCACCTCTGGTATCCTCAGTAGCTTCTCCCTATCCATCCCGCACAACCCAGGAAAATGGAGATGGTCTCTGTAAAATGGTACAGGTGAAAAGGACCCCCTGTGGTCATCTAATCTGACCTCTTGCCTATGCAGGAATCCACGGAATTCATGGGCTTGTCCCATTTGTAGTTTTCTTCTGGTCTTGAAGGCTTGGGAATAGTTTCTACCTCTTGGTTGTGGCTTTGGATGCTTTTCCCAATGCTCCTAGGGGTGGCCTTTGGGCAGACATTTCCTGCTGGTTTCATTTCTCTAGTGCCAAAGCCCAGGTGAGACTGAGACCGTCCCCCTCCCCGCCTCTTCATGCCCCTCCTGGCACTGCCTTCCTCCTCCTTCCTGGCCAGGGACAGAGTCCAACCGCACAGGGAAGTGGCTGAGGGGTGGCTCATGAGCCCTTCCACCTTCCTGCCTCTCCCTCTTTGGGCAGCTGACTGGTCCCTCTTCATTGGGGGTCCACAGGTGAGTGGTATTGAAAGCAGGGCCAGGCCCCTCAGGGTTCTGGGGCAGGGCTAGGAGTTCTGGAGCCCTTCCCTGGGAAGCAGGAGGGTGGGTGGGTGAGTTCACCTTGCCGTTTATTGAGGGAATGACAGCTGTGTGGGGTGGCTTGTGCGTGACAGGTACTTGCCATTTGTTTTGACTATACACACCTGGGACTTTGTGCCAGCCAAGATCAGCACAATGTGGACCAGAGGCTTCCCTTGCCTAGTGCAGATGGTGGGTCCATCACCTTAGCAGAATGGGAAGTTAAGCCAGACAGATCTCTGCAGCCTACTGTATGGCCCTGTGGTCTCGTCCAATGATTTGATGGCCAAGGTGGCCACCCTTCCTGGGCAGAAAGCAGGCAGTTCAGAGGAACTGGTAGGTGAGTGGGGAGCAGGCTTGGGTATCCAAAGGACAAGTTATGCCAGACCAATTATATCTGTTTTTCTGGTGGATTTACAAGTGTGGTAGATGAGGGGAATGCAGTGGACGTAGCATATCTTGATTTCAGTAAGACCTTTGACAGGGTTTTATATATCCTTGCAAAAAAGCTAGCAAAATTTGGACTAGACAGTGCAACTGTTAGGTGAATTTGTAGCTGGTTGACTGACCAAACCCAAAGTGCTCAGCAGTAGCTCCTCTTCTTCATTCTGGAGAGAAGTGACCAGTGGGGTGCCACAGGGTTCTGTCCTAGGCCCAGTGCTATTCAACATCTTTATCAATGACTTGGATGAAGGAATAGAAGGGCTGCTTATGAAATCTGAAGATGACATTAAATTAGGAGGGCTAGCCAGTACCCCAGATAACAGGGTCACAATTCAAAATGATCTTAGCATGTTAGAAAGCTGGACCCAAGCTAATAAAATGAATTTCAACAGGGAGAAATGTAAGGTACTACATTTGGGCAGTAAAAATGAAATGCAGAGGTATAGGATGGGTGACACCTGGCTTGATCGCAGCATATGTAAAAGGGATCTAGGAATCTTAGTGGACCACAGGCTGAACATGAATCAACATTGTAATGTGGAAGCTAAAAAAAGCCAACGGGATTCTAGTAGGAGTGTAGAGAGATTGAGGGAAGTAATAGTACCATTCTATATTACTTGGGTCTGACCTCACCTGGATTATTGTCTCTAGTTCCTGGCACCACAACTCAAAAATGATACTGACAAGTTGGAGCATGTCCAGAGGAGGGCAACCAAATTGATGAAAGGTCTGGAAACCCCCAAGCCCTATGAGGAGCAGTTTAGGACACCGGGTAAGTTTAGCCTGGGGAGAAAGGGTTAAGTGGTGACATGATAGCCATGTTTAAATATTTAAAAGGATACCATATTAAAGATGGAGCAAGCATGTTTTCTGCTGCTTTAGAGATTAGAACATGGAGCAATGGATGCAAACTACAGGAAAATAGATTCCACCTAAACATTAGGAAGAACTTTCTGACAATAAGAGCTGTTGTACAGTGGAAAGTGCTTTCTCAGAGAATGGTGGAATTGCCTTCTTTGGAGGTCTTTAAACAGAGGTTGGATAGCCATCTGTCAGGGATGCTTTGCTTGTGAGTTCCTGCATGGCAGAATGGGGTTGCAGAATGGGGTTGTACTGGATGGCCTTTGGGGTCTCTTCCAAACTATGAATATATGCTGCTCCCTTCTCTGCTGGGCTGCTGGCTTTGGCTGGAGGGTCTATGATCTTGCTTGCCCCTTGGACTAGATGTCCCACCAAGAAGTTCTCTGGTCCACCAGCTTCTGGGTTTTTTCTTTTGTCTGCAGCTGGGCACAAAAATGGACAGTAGGAAGAAAGTATCATGTGCAAGCGCTTTATATTTGTAGTATATTTAATTATCTGTACTTACTTTTTATTCTGCATTGTTTGTGTGTGTGTTTTCATTGTATTTCAATATTGTGTTTTATTATTTATATTATCAGAATACAGTGCTCCCTCGGGTTACGAAATTAATTCGTTCCGCGGCCGCTTTCGTAACCCGAAAAGCCTTCGCAAGCCGAAAACCCATAGGCGCTAATGGGGAAAAGCCGCGTTTCGTGCGAAAAAGCGCCGAAAAGCACCAAAAAATTTTTTCGTAACCCGAAAAAACATTCGTAACCCGGAACAGTTATTTCCTATGGGATTTTTTCGTATCCCGGAAATTTCGTAACCTGGGTATTTCGTATCCCGGGGTACCACTGTAGTTATAAATGTTCTACTCTGTCACTGTTGGTAAAACACCATGTACATGGATGGCACTATATAAATAAATGGTGGTAATAACAGGTGGAAGCATGTGAGGGAAACCAACAAATGAGGTGTTCCCTCAGCTCTTCAGGATCTGTGTTGATCAGAAAGTTTTCATGAAAATAGGAGAAGCCCAATTTTGGAGAGATGCACGTTTTGGCAGCACAACTTTGACAAGGAAGCAGGACTGATGGCTCTTGCCCTGGAATAGGAAGCATCCCTGAGTGGAGATTTGTGTTGCTGCAGGAGATTTTGTTGTTGTTGTTTTGTCAGTTGTTAAACAAAGATGGTTATTGAAGGAATCGTTGCTGTATGATTTGTAAGATCCTCTGATTCCCCTGGAGAAGCTGGCTTTGACTTTTGCTGATTTGATTATTCACAGATTTAATTAATCTGTTCTCTGTAGGAATCTCTGGGTCCTCCAGTGCCACTCTGTGATCAGCATCTGCTGCAGGTTGACCACAGAGTTGTGCTGGAGGACCTAAAGATTCCTAGACAAAACACTTCACGAGGCATTTCTAGATCCTCCAGTGTGATTCTGTGGCTAACTATTGGCAGAAGAGGGCTATAGAGTTCTGCTGGAGGACCTAGATATTTCTAGAGAGCTGTTCTCTTAGGTTAAAAACAATAATGGTTTTAAAATTTCGTCCACTTTCATGGGCGTCTTGTGCCACTAAACACAGAGAATGTGCTGGGCCTACAGTAATAGGGGATTTGAAATGGGGAAGCGAGGAGAGGCTGCATTTCCCACTAGCTGAGGTCTCCCCATGGCCATTGGGATATCAGCTGAATTGCAAGAGCAGAGAGGCTGCCCGGCTCCTTCATTCCCTCCTAGAGGGGGGAGCCTCCGATCCCAGACCCATCAGACCCACTGCAGGTGGGTGGTTTCTGCAGTCCCATGGAGACCCTCTTGTTCCTCAAACCATAGTGAATCTGCCACCTCCTTCACCCTTTAGTCCTCACTGTGTGCCTTCTCCCCATGCATTGCTGTGGTTCTGGATTCTCCATTTGTTGATGGAGAAAGTGTGTGATGTTGGCTTGTGGTGTAAAGGGCATAGAATCATAGAGTTGGAAGAGACCCCAAGGGCCATCCAGCCCAACCCCATTCTGCCATGCAGAAACTCAATAAAAACACCCCTGAAAGATGGCCATCCATCCTCTGTTTAAAAACCTTTAAAGAAGGAGACTCCACCACATTCCAAGGGAGTGTGTTCCACGGTTTTAACAGCCCTTACTGTGAGGAAGTTCATCCTAATGTTGAGCTGAAATCTCTTTTCCTATAGCTTGCATCCATTCATCCATGCCCTGTTCTCTGGAGCAGCAGAAAACAAGCTTGCTCCATTCTCAATATGACACTCCTTTAAATACCTAAACAGGGCTATCATATCACCTCCAGGCTAAACATAACCAACTCCCTCTGTCTCTCTTGAGAGGGCTTTATGGTTTCCAGACCCTTCACCATTTTGGTCGCCCTCCTCTGGACATTCTCCACCTTGTCTACATTATTTTTTAATTATGATGCCCAGGACTGGACACAGGATAATTCCAGGTGAGGCTTGACCAAAGCAGAATAGAGTGGCACCATTACTTCCCACCTGTTGGGTGTGTGAGAATGTAGGCTTTAACAATTATGCTAGGTTCTGCCTTTCTGCTCCACTTCTTTTGGATCCTCTTGATAATATAGTGGGCCCTTGGTATCCCCTGGGCTTTAGTTCCAGGACCTTCCATGGATATCAAAATACATGGATGTTCAAGTCCCATTAAATGAAATGGTGGCGAGCCAGTGTGATGTAGTGGTATGAGTGTTGAACTACAATTCTGGAAACCAG
>NC_056524.1:1414791-1543155 GCF_019175285.1 Sceloporus undulatus | reverse complement strand
TGTTTTTTGGAAGCAGGCCGGAAAGGACGCTTGGGAGCGATGCTGTGTATAGCCCTGGAGAGATCTTTATCCCAGGTGTTAGGGCCTCAACAGAATCGCCGTCAGTTCCAACCATAAACCCGTCTAGGGCTTCTTGGAACCTTTTGGGTTCCATCAGCCTTCGAGGGTGGACCATCCTAATAGGTCCGCCGCCCCTGGGAGGGATTTGGGTGGATGCCTTGAATCTAGCCTCAACCAGGAAATGGTCCGTCCATGATAGGGCAGAGACATTAGTTACCTCTGCCCACGGAGTCTCCATGTCTTTACTGGGAGAAAGTGGGAATAGAAATCAATTGAATGGATTGAGGCCAGGGCTGGCATCTTTCCTTCATGTAACCCCCATATGGAAGCATACACAGACAGGCAAGGGACAAGGGAGTGTGTCTGGCCTCAGGATGTGGGAAGTAGAAATGGTGAGTCAGGGAGGGCAAGGCTTGGCTGCCCTCCAGGAGAGATGTTTGGGGTGGTGGACAGCCCTGGATGCTCAGGGATGAACATGCCTGAGGGTAAGGAATACCAGTGGGGAACAGTATCCATGCTGCTCTCTTGCACTCCTGTCCCCAGGAGATGGGTACCCTTTGGTGGGGCTTGTTGGCACACAGCAGGCAGCAATGCTATTGGTCCATTGAGCATTCTAAGCCTGCTCTGTGTCATTGACTCACTCCTGCTCACCCCCCAGGTACCTGGTCCCATGCAGCCATGTCATGTTGAGCCAGAAGAGAGCAGTGAAGGAGCCCGACCTCTATGGCAAGGCAGCAGGCAAGTTTCTCTCGCTCATCCCCCGATGCTGTCGTCCTGAGAGCCTGCCCCCGCCCGAGCGTGAGGAGGAGCAGCACGCTGCCTGGTCCAAGGGTAAGCTGGCTGGGAAGGGGGACAGGTTTGGGTCTGGGACCCCGTGTGAGCCAGAGTGATACAGCCCATCTCTCTAAGGGTCCTAAGGGAGAGGTCTTACCTCCCCCCACCCCACCCCACCCTTTTTTTTGCAGGAGGAATCTCTGTTTTCAGCTGCATTTAAATGCTGACTGGGGAAGAGGCAGATGGAGGCTTCCTATAAATGGCATTCTGCAGGGCGCTTTGCTTCTCCTGGGCTTAGGATGGCACTGTGACACAACTCTCTTGGTGGTCTTTCCAGCAGAAAGCCCCCAACCCACAGTCCTGATTAGGACTACACCAGTATAATAGCAGCCCTGATCACACTTGTGGGTTAGTTGCAGCCAAATCCTGTATGACAGTTACTGTTCTCCCACTTTGAATGGTCATTGTTATGCACCATCAAGTTGTTTTGATCCCATGAATGAGAGAATTTCAAGTATGTCCTCTGCTTTTGCCCTTCTCAGGTCTTACAAACTAAGGGCAGCCAGGAGGGCTTCATTAATAAAATAATAAATAAAATATTTATTTATAGCCCACCTTTCCTCAGATCAAGGCGGATTACAGAAAATGCCATTACAAGATAAAAACACAACAATATAGATTAAAATAGCAATCATCAAATACAATCAGTGCAAACCACAATATAACAATATCCAGCTAGCTTAGAATGTACAACAGTAACAGTGAGGGGGGAAGAGGGGAGGCTAACAAGGGATGGAATTTATCCACTTCTAATGGGATCCTCCTGTTTTTCTACTGCCTTAGACTCTGAATATTACTGTTCTTTTCAATGAGTGATGTTGTCTCTTATGGCCAAAGCACAACAGCCTCAGTTTATTCATCTTGGTCTCTGAGGAATATTCAGGCTTTAACAACTATGAGGAAACTGTTTTTCCCCATCTGCCATTTGATCAAAGATGGCCTTATTGGTAGAAGGGGAAATTGGGCAGAACTGACATGGTTGTGGTGGGCAACAAAGTATGTGGCTGAATTCAAACACATAGCCATGTTAGTCTGTACAATTAGTATGGAAAAAGATTTTCTAGCATATATGAAACTAACTGAAAGGAAGAAGCTGACAGCATGAACTTTCATAGACTTGAGCCTACTTCCTCAGATGCATTTGGTGGAATTGGCTATCCACTCCACCAAATTCATCTGAGGAAGTAGGCTCAAGTCTATGAAAGCTCATGCTACCAACCTCTTTCTTTCAGTTAGTTTCAAAGATGCTACAACCTGAGCCCACAATCTCAGGTTGCACACATGAGCAGGCTCCAGATGGGAGGAGAGCCAACCCAGAGGACAGAATGCAGGATCCCCATCCTGTCATTTTCCCAACCTCTGCCCCACATGTACACCCCATGCTGGGGCAGAGCCTCAGGTAGGGCCTGGGCTTCCTTGGTGGCATCTGGGGTCAGAGTGTGGGGAGGAGGTAAAGACCAGTATTGAGCCGTCCCTACTCTGCAGCTATCCATTTCAGCTCATCTTCCTTCCACTTCTATGCCACAGGCCATGGCAGCCCCAGCGTGGACTCTTCATCCTCCGTGGTGACCGTTCCCAAGCCCTCTACGCCATCTCGGATCTCCTTTTTCATGCGCCAGTCCAGCTTCAGCACCGAGACATCCAGCCCCACGCCTCGTTCTCCAGGGACACCCACAGGCAGCCCTGCCCACCGTCCTGGCCGCTGGGAGGAAGTGGGTGAGCTGGAAGGGAACTACTTGGAGTACCTACGAGATGCTCGGATGAATGTGGACCGCTGTGTCTGGGCCTGCCGCATCTGGTCAGCCCCTTATGATGGGGAGGAGCCCAGCGCCAACAGCATGGCCCCAGGTGCTGGGACCTCCCTGCCCCCCCACAGTGACTGCTTCAGCTACACCTCCTTCCACGCGAGCGGGCATCCTGGCCCCATGCCTGCCTCCCCCCGGACTAAAAAACGGGGCCTGACAGAGGAAGTGGCTGGCCCAGAAAAGGCTCCATCTGGCACAGGGCCAGGCACACCCTTGTCCCCAGGCCCCCAGGATGCAAGCAACCTACTCAATGGAGCCCACATGGACACAGGTGTCAAGAAAGTTCGTTGGTGCGCACAAGGGGGTGTGGTGCAAAACGGTGCAGCCTCAACCACCACGGGCTCTGCCGCCACTGCTGCCATCTCCTCCTGCTCTGGGCCAGGGCCTGCTCGGCCACCATCACCCTGTTCAGACTCACTTCTGGACGAGCTGCTCTCCCAGGCACCACTGGTGGAAAATGGTTCTGCCTCAACAGTGGAGAAGTTCACAGCAGAGCTGAGCCGGATCGAGGATGAAATGGAGAATGGGGGCCGAGAGAGGGAGGAAGAAGATGCCCTGCTGCTCACCCAGAGAGCCCCTCCAGAGCCAGACCCCCTCTCTCATGAGGAGGAGGAGGCTTACCGCAGCTTTTCCTCCCACTTGGACAGCACGGGGCAGCCCCGGCCACCTGACCCCCTGGCCCAGCTCATCAGCAGCCCCCCGCGAACTCCTGGGCAACCCGTGAGCCAGCCCTTCACAGGTGAGCCTTTCTCATTCCCTAGGGTCTGGGTCATGGTGGTCCCCTGGCTCCTCTGAGTTCAGACCCTCATTCACTGGCTGGCCAGTCACCTGGCCTTCCATGCCTGCTTGGGCACCCTCTGGCCTTTCCGTGGCTTCTCTCGGTCAGCCTGTGGGTCCTGGCTCACCCCTTATCAACATGGGGTGGAAGTAGTAATCCAGTATTGCAGATATCTCCTTGTATTTACTTTCGAGCACTTGCCCATGCATGCTATCTTCATACACCCCTTCTTGCTGATCCCTTAGCCATAGGAATGATGAAATGGGGGTCAGTTAGCAATAGCAAATAATTTCTATACCACTTACTGATGTACTAAGACGTTTACAAAGCATAATCTGATTGGCCCCAACAAGATGGGTACTCATTTTCGTGACCTACGGAAGGATGCCAGGCTGAGTCAACCCTGAGCCCCTGGCTGGTATTGAACTCACAACCTTCTGGTTTGAGAGTGAGTGGCTGCAGTACAGACATTTATCCACTGCACCCCCAGGGCTTTTGTTACTAGTTAGTCCTAATAATTGTGGGTGGCATCACTTGGGAGGGGCTGTACCTAAGCCCTTCAAGGGTTAGCTAGACCAGGGGCTTTTGTGACTGCCGTGCCCCTGTTGGCATGGTCTTGGGGGGGGCGGTTAGAGGCCTGGTTGCCCTATCATGACCACCTCTTCCTCTGTTCTCCTCACTTGCTGGCTGCAGGGCCTTTTGTGGCTGTCCTCTTGGCCAAGCTAGAGAATATGCTGCAGAACTCACTCTACGTCAACTTCCTGCTGACGGGGCTCATCTCCCAGCTGGCCTGCTACCCACAACCTCTTCTGCGGTCCTTCCTGCTCAATACCAACATGGTCTTCCAGCCCAGCGTCAAGTCCCTTATCCAGGTAGTCAGGGGAAGGCAGAACGTGGAGGGGGGGTGTCCACCAGCAGTAGGCCTTGGACCTGCCCCCTCGGCCCAGGCACCTTTTGACCATGCAATGATCTTCCTCCTTTTCCTCTTCCCCACCTCACAGGTCCTTGGCTCAGTGAAGAACAAGATTGAGAGTTTTGCTGCCAGCCAAGAGGACTTTCCTACCCTCCTCTTCAAAGCCAAGAAGTATCTGATTGCCCGTGGCAAGCTGGACTGGTCGGACACCCAGAATGCCGTCCCCTCTCTGCGCCGGTCAGAGACCCTTGGTAAGGAAAAGCCCTTATTGGGCATCAAGATGAAGGTTGTGCTCTGAGCTCCCTTAAGTTTTGGAGGGGAGAGTGGCCCAGAAAGTTTTGTGTGGTTCTTGGACGGAGCTCTGCTGGAACTCAGTAGGACTGTGTTGGGCCCCTGGTCGTGTGCCAGAGGGGCAACAGCAGGGGGTGAGCCAGGAGGATGAGCCCCCAGCTGGCCAGGACAGGGGTTCCACCAGTAGGAAAGCTGTGCTCCCAGTCTCACAAGAAAGAGGACTGGCCAGGGGCCTTTACCAGACCTGGTACTTCTGGGAGTGTTCATGAGCATTGGTGTCCTTGGAAGAATCAGGGAGTTGGTCATTTTGAGGTCCATCCAGTCCAACCGCTTTCTGCCATAAGAAGTGGGCTTCCAGTCTCCATTGGAGATCTGTAGAAAGTTGGCTGGTATGACTGGTAGTCACATGCCCTGAGGGAGATGGGCAAGGATGCCCATGCCCATACTGAGGACAGCCATTTGGACTCTTGACCACTGTTGTCTGACAGTGTGTCTCTTTCAAGGTGGCTGGGGATGAGGCTGCGGGGTGGGAAACCATTGATTGGAGGAAGGCCAGTGTGAGGGGTTTGTGTGTGTGTGTGTGTGTGTTTCGCTTCCCCATCCTACTGCCATTCCTGATGCCATGCCCTCTTCTTTCTGTCTCTCCCATGCCAAGCAGTGAAGAGCCGGAAGCCCTCCCTGGGGGAGTTGATCATGCGCCATACCAACAGCCCTACTCGTGCACGCCAGGCAGCCCAATTGGCCCTGCAGCACATGCGTGAAGGTCCGGTCATGCACGCCTTGTCGGGGGCCTCCCTTTTCCGCAGCTCAGCTGAGAAGCAGAGCGAGGCCCTGCGGGTCAAGAATGCCGTCTACTGTGCCGTCATCTTCAGCGAGTTCCTCAAAGAGCTGGCGGCCATCGCCCAGGCCCATGCCGTCACCTCCCCCTTCCTTCTGGAGCCCCCCGAAGAGTGACCGGGAGTCATTCCCCATTCCCTCCCTCAGCTTGAGCAGTGCTGGGGCTCTCAACTGGAATCTCTTCCCTCCGTCCCTCCATTCCTCCCTCCACTCCCTTCGGCTTGGCGCTGCCAGGCCTGCACTAATGAGGGAGGATGGGGAGCGCCCTGCTAGCTGCGGGCGACTTTTTAAAACTCCACGGACACGGACCTTTTTAATTTATTTGGAATGAATGTTTTTCTGGAGAATTCGTTGCAATATGTATAAAGGAAGCTCTCTCTCTCTCTCGTCTTCATGTGAGGTCTGTGTACCTTTAGTGGGGAGGATGGTGCCTGTCCCCCAATCCCCCCCCCACACACACACAGCAGGGCAAACTGGCTCTTGCTCTGTCCATCCCTTATTGGTCATTCTGACATGGGAAGTTTGTAAACTGTTGGTTCCACAGGCCTTGAGTGCAGGTCACTGCATTGCGCTCCCCCCAAGAGTTGGAGAAAGACAACAAGGCCCCCCCCACTTTGCCCACCCCAGTTCCTGAGGCTGAGGGGTCTCAAAGTGGGGTGAAACAGCAGATAAAGAGCCCTATGCACACCCCCCCCACACACACACACACAGAGACTTGTAAGACCAGTTGTTTTCCTGTAGTGGAGAAAAATATCCTGATGATGGATTGTTCCAGTTTGCTCTGATAGGCAGCAAAAAGGAACCAAAATCATCATCATCTTATTGCTTTATTTCTATCATGGCATTTCCCCAGTTGTCAATTTAAGCACAACAGGTGGGAAGGAAGCAATGCATGCCAGGCCTCGTTGCAGGGACACATGGGCAATAAACAAGCGCCATCGAAGGCAGCATTGACCCAGTTGGGAAGATCGAAAATATCCAGTTGTGCCCCTCCCAAGGAAAAGCAAGCCTTCAGGCCCAGGGAAGCCATCTGGGTGCCTCCCTTTCATTCCTCCCCACATTCTTCAGAAGAAGAGGAGGGATGGAAGACTTCCAAAACATAGGCCGCCAGTTCTAGGCTTCCTCTTTTTTCCAGAGTTGGTAAAGATACTCTAAAAGGCCAGGAGGATAAATGGATAGAGCATGCCTTTAAAAAGTTATGCCGCCTCATTTTCCATCTACTCATCCTTGGCTGCTTCCATCATGGACAGGGCTTTCTATTTTTTGGTGGAGGAATTTCTGTCTGCGGTTCCAGAGGAGAAACTTTAGACTCAAACATGGCATTAATAAGCTGTGAAAGATCTCAGCCTTTGCATCTGATGCTATTCTAGACTATTCTGGTTTAGCACCGGGGCATAGCTGGCTGACGTTCCAGTTTGTAGACAGCTTTGACAAGCCAGGTCTAGGGCTTCATCTTCGCCCACTTCAGAGGCAAAAAGCTTTTTGGAGACTCTGCGGAGTCGGTCCTGATGGAAAATCTGGCCTAACATTCCAAAGAAACAAGCCTTTGCTATTCCCTCTGCCTTCCAAGGGCATCCTGGGAAATCTCTAGCTGTCACCTAAAACCATTGCCCATCCATGGTTTTCTTACCTGGGACTTAATGTAAATAACCATAGAATCATAGAGTTGGAAGAGACCCCAAGAATGGCCATCCAGTCCCAACCCCCTTCTTCTGCCATGCAGGAACTCTCAATCAAAGCATCCCCATTGGCAGATGGCCATCCAACCTCTGTTTAAAGATCTCTAAGGAAGGAGACTCCACTACAAGGGAGGGTGTTCCACTGTCAAACAGCTCTTACTGTCAGGAAGTTCCTTCTAATGTTGAGGTGGAATCTCTTTTCCTGGAGCCTGCATCCACTGCTCCGTGCCTTTTACTCTCTGGAGCAGCAGAAAACAAGCTTGCTCCCTCCTCAATATGACATCCCTTCAAGTATTTAAACAGGGCTATCATATCATCTCTTAACCTTCTCTTTTTCAGGCTAAACATCCCCAGCTCCCTAAGTCGTTCCTCATAGGGCTTCATGGTTTCCCCTTCACCATTTTAGGTGTCCTCCTTTGGACATGCTCCACTTTCTCAACATCCTTTTTGAATTGTGTTGCCCAGAACTGGGGACATTATTATTCCAGGGGAGGCCTGACCAGAGCAGAATAGAGTGGGACTATTACTTCCCTTGATCTAGACAACATACTTCTATTGATGCAGCCTAAGATCACATTGGCCTTGTTAGCTGCTACATCGCACTGTTGACTCATGTTCAACTTGTGGTCTACTTGGACTCCTCATGAAACCACAGCCCATGATCCAAGAATCCAAACCGGAGTGGGGTGAGTGGGGAACCATCTGAAGACCTGGCTGGGTGGGCATGGGGACCACCCTGGGGGTAAAGTCAATAAGTTCCTTAAGAGTTTCACTCAAGTGCTTTCAAAGCTCTGAAGAGAACCTCGCTAAGGCATCTCACATGGAAAGTTTTCTGCCATGTGAGTGTCAGAGCTAGGGCCACTTCCTATACAAACTGAATGGTGTGTATTTAGTAAGGATTCAGCCTTTCCCTCTCTATTCCAAAGTTGAATTCCACCTTCCATGGATCTCAGCATCTCCAAATGCCATCCTTCTGCTCCTGGCCATGAGCAGAGATGTGACATCTCTGGAACACTCTCAAAGTGTGCTGCTGAGCTATTGAGATTTATGCGTGCGGTCTCTTCCAACTCTATGATTCTATGATCTTAATCACTTGAGTCCCTTCCAGGTTTCGGATGTGCTCTTTGTCTCCTTCCAGTCAAGAACAATGGGACAATGTATTCCCAAGGACACCTTGGCCGGGTGGATTATGACCTGTATTTCCTTTTTGCTACAAGTCTGTTGGGGCTCTGCCTCCGGCTGCCTCAACGCACAGTGCCTCCACATCAACAGCCTTTTCCACCAAGGTTTCCCTTTCTGAAATCTGTGGAGTAGCCACAAGGAGATCAATTTCTACCTTTGTCAGACACTGCCATCAAGACACCGAGTGGCTGATGCTTCCTCTAGTAGGTAAGTTCTCTGGCAGGTGGCCAGTTCAGCTGAGAACAGACTCTTTCTTAAGGGAGCTCCAATTGGCAACAGTCCCTTCCTATGCTACACGGCTCTGCTGTGTCCCATCATAGAGATGTCTTCCTCCACTGCAGGGGACATTACCATGGAGGAATCACAGTGGTAATATGGTTGTTTCCTGTAGTGATAGGGACACATATCCTACCCACCCGGGTGTTGTGTAAACATTGTTGGGGAAGAATGCATGCCTTCTCTCTCCTCCTCCCTCTTCATTCCTGACCTCTTATTCCTGCACTCTTTTTAGTTTCTACAAATTTTACATGCCTTTGTCTTCTTAATTTTTCCTTTCCTCAGTCATCCTCCAGCCTAGAATCATAGATCCTAGAGTTGGAAGAGACCACAAGGCCCCTGACCCAGTCCAATCCCGTTCTGCCCCGCAGGAGTTCCCAATCAAAGTATCCCTTGTCACAGATGGCCATCCACCCTCTGCTTAAAGGCCTCCAAAGGAGAAGGCTCCATCACTCTCTGAGGGAGTGTCTTCCACTCTCAAACAGCTCTTACTGTCAGAAAGTTCTTCCGAATGTTAAAGTGGAATCTCTTTTCCTAGAGCTTCCTTCCATTGCTCCATTGTGACTTCTTCTCTGGATCAGCAGAAAACAAGCTTGCTCCCTCCTTCATGTGACAGCCCTTCAAGTATTAAAACAGGGCTATTATATCACCTCTTAACTGTCTCTTCTCCAGGCTAAGCATCCCCAGCTCCCTAGGTCTTTCCTCTTAGGGCTTTATGGTTTCCAGATGCTTCACCATTTTGGTCACCCTCCTTTGGACATCCTCCACTTTCTCAATGTCCTTTTTGAATTGTGGGGCCCAGAACTGGACACAGCATTCCATTCTTCAGCCTTCAGTGGGACTCAGGAGGTTACCCTTTTACTAGAAGGGGAAACCTGTACCCTCTTAGTCCATTATTGTTGTCCATCAGCGCAAAGTGGGACGATCCATCATGAGGATGCCTATTTATCTATTTAGCATGAGTTCAGAGGGAGGGCGACTAAAATGGCAAAGGATCTGGAAACCATGCCTTATGAGGAGAGACTTTGGGAGCTGGGTATGTTTAGTCTGGAGAAGAGACAGTTAAGAGGTGACATGATGGAGCCCTGTATTTGAAGCAGTGTCACATTGAAGATGAAGCAAATTGTTTTCTGCTGCTCCAGAGACTAGGACCCAGAGCAATGGATGGAAGCTACAGGGAAAGAGATTCCACCAAAACATTAGAAGGAACTTGATGACAGCAAGAGCTTTTCAATAGTGGAAGGCTCTCCCTCGGGAGTATAGTGGAGTCTCCTTCCTTAGAGGTCTTTAAGCAGAGGCTGGAGGGCCATCTGTCGGGGATGCTTTGAGTGAGAGTTCCTGCATGGCAGAAAGGGATTGGACTGGATGCCCCTTCTTGGGGTCTCTTCCAACTCGAGGATTCTGTGATTCTGCAGTTCATATCACAGTATCTCCAACCGGCTTTTCCTTGGACAAACTTTTCACTCACCCTCAACCAGTTTGGAATGGAGGGCTCTTGCCTTCCTCCTTTTCTGTCCATCCCTTAATGTTGCAAGGCAAGCCCTTGGGAATAGGTACCATTTTGAAAATTTCAAGTTCTGCTTTAACAAGGGAGAGCATCCAAGCCCCCAGACCTGCCTTTCCTCCACTCTCCCCAACAATTACAATGAGCCCTCCACATTTGCTGGTTTTAGGGGAGCAGGATGCCCATAAAAGTGGAAAAAACAGAAATAACCCCCCACACACACACTTTTTAAACCTGGCCAGCCTCTGCCAGACATTGACGGTAGAATTGCACTAGAAGGCCCACAAATGCTTAGAGAAGTGTTCTCTTTAGGAATTTCTAGGTCCTCCAACACAACTACAGTCAACTTCCGATGGAGGTTGACTACAGAGTTGCACTGGAGGACCCAAATATTCCTAGAGAAAACATAATGATCAAATCCACAAAAGTCAAAGATGCAAATGTGGAGAGCCAGCTGCATTGTTCTCATGCCAGTTTGCGCACTTGGAAGCGACCTTCTCTTGTAACACTGAATGTGACCAGCGCTGGCTTCCCAGGGTCCCTCATTCCTCATTGCTCACCCTGGACTGGGCAGGTGCCTGGGCATGGCAACTCTTCCTTGGGCACTACTGAGAGGGAAGGGCTGCCTTTTCCCCAGGCTATTTGTGAGCCCCCACCATTGCTACCCTTGCAGCCTGACCTCCCTTTCTGCCCCTTAGCCAGACCCCAAGCCTTGGCATCGCATGCATACAGCTTTATTGCTGCAATGAGAGAGATTCTGCTCTGCCCCCCTCCAGATCACTCTTCTGTGTCGCTCTCCGCCGTCATGCTCTGCAAGAGGGGCAGCGACATGGAGTGTTTCTCTGGGTCAGTCAGGCTGCCGGTCGAGGTGCCCAGCGTGGGTCGGGGCTGCGGGAAGAGCCATTTCCCTGGAATAGATATGAGACCCATTACAAACTGGCTTCTCTATATTTCTCCATAGTGTTGGTGGCGGGGAGACATTCATTCATCCATCCCTCCATCCAGCCATCCAGCCATCCCTCCATCCATCCTTCAATCCATCTTTCCCTCCATCCATTCATCCTTCCATTCATCCCTCCATCCACCCATCTCTCACTCCCTGCCTCCTTCCATCTATCCATCCATCCATCCATCCATCCCCTCCATCCATCCCTCCATCTGGGAGATTTGTCCCTCTCCAGCAGCATTCCCACCCAGCCCCATTTCTTGATTGACATTCAGGGCTGGTGGTGGTGTATCAAAGGCCCTTCCAGCAGAGGATGGGAGTGGGTTCAGTTCTGGGATGGTGGTGGTCAGTCTTCAGCAGAGAAGGGACAGGAACCATGGTGGGAACAAGGAGTCATAGGGGCAGCAACCCACCCCCAACACCAGCTTCTCCCCACCCCATAAAGGCAGATTTTGTGAGAAGAGGCACTTCCTAATAGCTTGAGACCGCAGGCAGAGGCAACTCTGGGAGTGGGGAGTCAGTGGAGTGGCCAAGCTGCTCCAAATTCTGAATCTTTAAATGAAGTCATATTGGTTAGCTCTTTTACAGTTTGGACCAAACCCCAAAGTGGATTCATCCCCACCCCACTGACTCTGTGACCCTTTGTTCCTCCTCCCCCTCTCTTGAGGGTAGCAGTTAGCCTCCATGCCCAGTTTGGCGACATCCGTAATGGGGTCTGGTTGCTGGCAAGAGGGAATAGGGAGGTGGCCTCTAAGGATGGAGCACATGGGCAAGAAACAGGGCAGTGTGGGCATGGTGATGCTAGAAGGAAGAGGGGCTGAGGATTGGCTGGGCCTGAGGATGTCAGGGATGAGCTTCATTGGCCCAACAGAAGGGCATGTGGGGTTGAGCCCAAACCTGGGGTGACTGCCTAGGAGTAAGCCCCAGCCAGCTAATGAGACTGACCCCTAACATGGCTCACAAGCTTCCAGGATCAGAGCTGGGTGCATTCCACGTCTCCAGCAATGAACCCAGGTGCCCCATCAGAGGGAAGGAAAAGGATCCCTACTTGGAGCATTTGGGGGCTGAGAGGGGGGGTCTTTGGTGCTTCTCTCTTGCTGCAGTGGAGTGAGTGGGAACCATCTGAAGACCTGGCTGGGTGGGCATGGGGACCACCCTGGTGGTACTCCTCCATTGTCCTCCGTTAGCCTCCATTGCATAGAGCTTACCCTGGGCATTGCTTGTAAGGCTCCCTCTTTCCCAGCCAGGCCTTCCCAGATCCCAAGTGGCTTCTCCCCAACTTCCAGCCGTGGCCCTGTGGGTCTCTCACCTGCCAGAGTCCGTGGGGGCCTGCCCAGGGTTCTCCATCGCTTGCGTCCGGCCACGGTCCCCTTCTCTCTGGCCAGGAGCGGATCCTTCGTGGGCATTGCGGGCATTATGGGGGTGGCAGTGGGGGGCTCTAGCACCGCCATCCTCACCCAGGCGGCTTTGGCAGGAAGGCTGTGGCCCATGGGCTTCTGGGAGCCCAGCACGCCCTTCCCACTGAGGGCAAACTTGAGGCAGGAGAAGGCCACCGGGAGAGGATGCTCGTGGGTGAAGATGCGGTGGGTCTCCCCTTGGGTAATGGCCAGGCTGAGGCTGCTGCAGTAGAAGACCTCGTAGACCACGTAGATGCTGCTCTGCGAGCGCAGCCACGGCAGGTCTGGCCGCAGGGCCACCAGCCCTGGCCGCAGCACCAGGAAGGCCACCTTCTTGTGGACACCAGCCATGGTCAGACGGATGTGCCGCAGGGCTCCTTCCACCAGCCGTGTTTCCTCGTAGCGGGACTCACCCCGCACCCGGGCATTATACTCACGAGTGCAGTGGGTCAGCTCCCGGGGGCCTGTGCCCGCCTGCAGCAGGTTCTCCAGGGGCCCGACGGGCACCAGGCACCGCTGGCGACGCAGGAGGGCCTGCCCCAGCTGTGGCTTCTTGATCAGCACCGTCAGCAGGTCATAGGAAGCGGCATCTTCCAGGAAGGGTACGGGAACCACTGTAGGCCCAAAGCGCTCCTCAATGACCTACCCAGACAGAAGAAGACAGACATCACCATCCGGTGCATTGACACTCAAGACCCTGTCCTCTCCCACACATATCATCAGTACTGCCACTGCAGAGGGAGCTGGGTATGTCTAGCTGGGAGGAAATAAAATAGTGAAATCAAAGGCTTTCATGGCTGGCATCCATAGTTTTTTGTGGTTTTTTGGGCTATGTGGCCATGGTCAACAAGGGTTTATTCCTGACATATTGCCTGCATCTGTGGCTGGCATCTCAGAGATGCCAGCCACAGATGCAGGCAAAACCTCAGGAATAAACCCTTCTAGAACATGGCCATATAGCCCGAAAAAAACACAAAAAACTATAGATATGATAGTGCTTTTTAAATCTCAAAAGGGATGTCATGTCAGAGATGGAGCCAGGTTGTTTTCTGCTGCTCCAGGGAGTAGGACCGGAATCGATGGATTCAAACAACAAGAAGAGAAATTCCACCTAAACATTGGGAAGAACTTCCTGATGGTAAGAGCTATTTGATAGTGGAAGACACTGCCTCAGAGAATGTGGACTCTGCTTCTTTGGAGGTTTTGAAACAGAGGCTGGCCATCTATTCCAGGGAAGGATTTGATGGTGTCTTCCTGCATGGCAGAATGGGGTTGGATTGGATGACCCTTAAGGCCTCTTCCAACTCTTTGATTCTACAAATCTCCTGGAGCAGAAACAGCAGAATAAAGTGCCATGGAGGATGGTGTAATCACTATCCTCAGAGGTTTTTAAACAGAGGCTGGATGGCCATCTGTCAGAAGTAGTGCTTTGATAGTGTCTTCTCTGCATGGCAGAATGGGGTTGAACTGGATGGTCTCTTGGGGTTCTCTTCCAACTGTAGAATTCTATGACTCTATGAGTTGCATGCAGGGGAGGTTTGCTCTGTTATGACCCTTCCTTCCCTCCCTATTGAGAAATAGAGGATATTCTTCCAAGGTTTTGCCCAGATCTTCACCCTCCTTTCAAAGGGGTGCCCCTTGGGCCCCTACTCGGTCCCCTTCCCAGCCCTTTTGGAGGGACTCATCCTCTCACCTTGTCTCGAATCAATTCCCAGTTGGCATCGGCCTCGCCAATCTCCAGGCTCTGAGGGCAGCTACCGTCCATCTTGCTCACAACTGGACGAGGCCTCTGGGGGTCCAGGGGGGTGGCTGCAAAGGATGGGCATGTGTCCTGGCATGGGCGAGGAGGAAGCTGGGTACCCAGTCAGTCAACCAGTTGGTCAGTCAGGGGATGATGGGAGGATGTGTTCGCCTTCCCCAGCCTGGCAAGTAGCAGCAAAAGCTCTGGGGGTGGTGTATCTGTATGTGTATGTGTGCCTGTGAGGTCACAAAGAGTAGCCTGCCTGCCCCCCCCTTCCCCCCCCCCCCTTGCATAGGGCTTTATGGTTTCCAGACCCTTCACCATTTTAGTTGCCCTCCTTTGGGCATGCTCTAGATTCTCAACATCCCTTTTGAACTGTGAAGCCCAGAACTGAACACAGTATTCCAAGTGGGGCCTGACCAAAGCAGAATGGAGTGGCACTATTACCTCCCTTGATCCAGATACTATACTTCTATTGATGCAGCCTAGAATGGCATACCACAATGTTGTGAGTTCAATCTCAGGGCTCCAGGGTTGACTCAGCCTTCCATCCTTTTGTAGATTGATAAAATGAATCCCCAGCTTTCTGGAGGCAATTGACTTACAGATTGCAAACTGCTTAGAGAGTGCTGAGTTCACTATGAAGCAGTATAGAAATGTAAATGCTATGGCTACTTTATTTGGTAACATTCTACATTTTTCCAGAATGCCCTACATTTTGCGGTGCCTTGTCCTTCTTTGCGGTGATGACGCCTGGTCACCCAGAATGCGACGTGCCCCCAGCCCTGTTGTCTCCCAGGGGAACAGACTTTGTTCTGCATTGCCACAGAACAGCAACCGTGAAACATGAACCAACCGCATTGCAAAATATTGGCTGTAAGCAGCAGCTGTGCCAGCCCAGCCTGCCTGCACCCAGGGGCCAGCGCTGCCATCTGATCTGGCAACATGATGCCTCTCAGCTTCATTGCTGCTCCTACACACACACATGCATGGCCTCCACCTTCCATCTCATCTGTGTCGGTCTGGGGCCCACCAGAGCATCTTTCCTGAAGGTCTAAACAGTCTCCTGGGGGCCACAGGGACCGGTGAGTGGCTGTTGGGGCCCTGGGGCCCTATTGCCTGCTTTTTACTCCCCACCACAGAGCCCCACAGGGAGGGCAGCCCAGAGGGCAGATCCTCATGGGATGTCATCCATCCTCTTGGTGTCATCTAAGGTGGCTGCAGCTGCTGCTTCTCTAAACATGGGAGCCCCTTGGGGCGGGCAATGCAAGGGAGGTGTTTTATGGAAGGAGAAAGACTATTAAGTGAGGGGGAAACCCAAATGTGTGTGGGCAGTTTCCATCGCCAGGTGAGACGGTGCACCTGCTTCACCTGTGGAAGGTGCCCCTTTTCCTCTCTTTCTCCACACTGGCATCTCCATCTGCTAAAATGGCGTCTCCATCTGCTTCTCTGCCTGAGGCTCTGGGGCAGAGAGGAGGACTGACAGTTCAGACAGGGTTTGTTTGTTTTGTTCTTCGTTTATTAAAGTATTTTTCTCCCTCCCTCTTCTCCTGAGCAGATAAAACAATATAAACCATTTAAACAGTTTCGAATTAGAATTAGTTAAACAATTGAGGTGCTTTAAGTGAGTGAATTAAATTGATTAAATTGATTCTGAATGAATCTTGAATTAAAGTAAACTAAGCTAAAAGGAAATTGAAAAGACAGAATTGGGAGAAAGAAGTGGAAATAATTGTAAAGGAGAAAAGCTTTTAGGTACAAGACTTACAAGCAAACATCAAGACTAAGAACCTTATCGCACTCACAATTTTAAACATTTTGGGGACAGAAGGAGGACGCTTGTGTGCGCGCGCGTCCTGCAGAAAACGGAGTTTACCGCACACAAAGACGTCCTCCAAGAGGCCCCGTTCCGTCCCCCAGTGCGCACCCGTTCACATCCTGTTCTGACAGGCGTGATTTTTGCCTGATGGATTACCAGCAAAAAATGGCACCCGTCAGGACTGGATGCGAACGGGTGCGCGCCGAGGGATGGAACGGGGCCTCTTGGAGGACGTCTTCATGTGTGGTAAACTCCATTTTCTGCTGGATGCGCGTGCACACGAGCATCCTCCTTCAGTCCCCAAAACGTTTAAAATTGTGAGTGCGATAAGGTCCTAAATGATAGTAACGAGTAATATAGGAAACAACAAGAACTCATGTCTTGACCCAGTGCCAAAAAGAAACCAATGTTGGCTTCCAAGGAAGCTGAGAAGACCTTCTTCCATTGTATTGCACCTTGCGATGGGACCAGAGGAGGGTCCCTTTGTCAGATCTCAGGTAGGTCTGTTTAGAGAACCCAGCCAAGATACCCCCAAATGGGATGAAGCAGGATCTGCAGGGGGACCATCCTGAAGCAAGACATGAGAGATGAGAGAGTCCTGCTTGCCTGGATCAGACCCCCGTCAAGGTCTGCCTGACCCACGAAGGCTAAGTTTCCATAGTCAGCGCTGTGAAGAGACCATCCCATTTCATCCCCTTCCCATTCATAGCATCCTAGAGTTGGAAGGGGCATCCAGTTCAGTCCCAATCAAAGCCCTCCCTGTGACAGATTGGAATCCAGCCTCTCTTTGGCAGTGGTGGTTCTTGGCTACATCCTAGAACCCTGGAAGTCTTCAGGAAGACACCGCAAGGGTGGCCCTGTTGTTATTAACCAACCTCAAGTCAACCTCATGGCAATCCTGTGGATGAAACATCTCCAAGCCTCCCTGTCCTCCACTGCTCTGCGTAAGCCTTGTAGATTCAAGCCTGTGAACTCCCTGATTTGAGTCTATCCATCTGGCATACAGTCTTCCTCTCTTTCTACTTCCCTCCACCTTTCCTAGCATTATTGTCTTTCCCAATGATCCATGCCTTCTCAGGATGTGGCCAAATTACGACAGCCTCAGTTTGATCAACTTGGCTTCCCAGGAGATCTGTTCAAGGACCCATTTGTTTATCCTTTTGTCCGTCCACGGAATCCTCTGCACTCTTCTCCAGCACCACATCTCAAATGAAGGGCTTTTCTTTCTATCTGCTTTCCTCACTGTCCAGCTTTCACATCTGTACATAATCGTGGGGAATACCATGGATGATACTAACTTGAGTGTCCATCTATATAATCACTTTAAGATTGTTGCTAGTTCTTTCACAGCTGCCCTCCCTATTCTTAATCTTCATCTGATTTCTTGACTGCAGTCCCTGTTCTGTTTGATCCAAGGTATGAGAATTCTTTTTACTATTTCGATTTCCTCATTGCCTAGGCTGAATTTATGCAGGTCCTTTGTGGTCATGGTTTTTGTTTTCCTTATGTTCAGAAGCAAGCCGGCCTTTGCACTTTCTTCCTTGGTAGGAATGAAGGTCCTACCATTAGGCAAAAGCAGAAGGATAGGAAGCAACAGCAAAGTCCTGGGGAGCAGCAGAGCCCAGAGGTGCAGCTGCAAGGGGTCAGAATAAGAGTATTGCACTCCTAAATAATAATTCTGCCCACACTGCAATGGAACATGGGCAGAAGAGGAGGTGGACCCCAGTCTGTGGGAAAGCCATGACCTCTTCATTAGGATATGTTCTCCCTCTCTTTTTCTTCCTAGCTACCTGCTACTCTGCCTGCCCACCGTACAGAAGATGGAGCTCGTCCCTCCAGATCACAAGTCCTTGGTGTTGGCACTAAGCTCAGCCCGGGATCAGCTGAAGGCCCTGAGAAAACAGGTGGTGGCAGGGCAGGGTGCTGCCCAGGACTCCATGGAAGATGCCTTGGCTGCCATCTTGCAGGCAGAAGAGCAGCTATGGGCATATGCCCGGGCGACGAGGGAACGGCTGCAGAGAGAGCTGGTGGCCATCCAAGAGGCCAATGAGGTGGCAGCACGTGCATATGGGGCTCGGATCCAGACCCTGCAGAACCGCCTGAGCACCTTTCATACCCGCCTTCTAGCATCACCAGAAGCTGTGCTGTCCGTGGAGATGGTCCAGGAGGCGGCAGACCTCATTGCCTGCTGTGCCCATCTCACCCTTACCTTGACCTGGGTCCAGTTCATGCCCCAGTTGGGAGACCTGGCCCTGGGGGAGCTCCAGAAGGAGGATCGAGCCCTGAGCCTGCCCCCAAGCAAGAAGGAAATGGGCAAGGCCAGAGAAGGGCAGGGAGACTCCCCAGTGCCCAAGGAGGTTGGCAAAGGGTCTCAGTCCCAACCAAATGGCACCTGGAGTGCTCCCCAGGCAATAGACCCCCCTGAGCCCCTGACTGAGGCTGGTTTGGTGGAGACAAACAAAGCAGAGGGAGCACTGCCAACTACTGAGAAGGCAGAGAAAGGTGAGATGGATGGAGAAGACCCCAAAGGAGCACTGTCAGGGGCAGTGAATTCCACCACTTCCTCTGCCACTGAGGAGATGCCAGGGAGATGCCTTCTGGTGGCTGGAAGTGCTGATAGGGCAGTATCACCACCACCGCCACTGAATCTAAGGGGGACACAGAACCCTGCTTCCTGCCCAGCCAGTGCCCCAGGCACCTTGCCCCTTGAGCCTGGCACCCTCTTCCATGCCACCCCAGTCTGGGTCCAAGAAGACAACTCTGATGCCAGCAGTGTGGAGACAGGGGCATCCAGGCTCTGCAGGGACTTAGCCGTTCTGAGCAGCCGAGTGCCCTCGGCCAGAGAGCTGGCCTTCCCTCGATGGGCTTCGGCAGAGTGCTTGGGGAGACTGGCAGGAGGGGGTACCAGGAAAGTTGGAGGGTCCCGCTTGGGGGGCAGTTGCATGGAGCTGGTGGAGAGGGGCTTGGCTGTATCCCTGGGGAAGACCCGTCCAAGTGAACTGCTCCTGGCATCGGTTGTCCCTCCCAGCCAGGATAAGGAGCAACAGCCGGAGACCCTAGGCCGTGCCAAATGGGTGCCCACCCAGTGTCCACAGACCCTGCTCCGATGCCCACCTGACCCAGCCCCACCCTGTGACCAACTGGTGGGCCAGTGGGGCCAATGGGGCAGCCAGCAGGGGCAACTCAGCCTCCCACATGGCCTCTGTGTGGTGCCCGCCGCTGGCACCCTCTACGTGGTGGACTTTGGGAATCGGCGGCTGCAGGAGCTGGGAGGAGGCGGCCAGGTGCTACCCCTGAGAGGCAAGGCCTACTTCGACGTAGCCCAGGCTGGAGGGGGTGGCTTGGCACTGACCAATATCACCCGGTGCTGTGTGGAGGTCTACAGCCCCCAGGGCCATCTCCTGCAGGCCCTGAGCGAGGGTTTCCAGAGCCCCCGGGGCATCGCTACCAATCCCCGGGGGGAACTGCTGGTGGCTGACACTCGCTTGGGGGTCCTACATGTCCTGGTGGCCTCAGGGAGCCAGCTGGTCCGGCGTGGCACTGTGCCTGGCTTCCACAAGCCGTACCTGGTGGCCACCAACAGTCAGGGGGAAGTGGCAGTGTCGGAGCGGGGTCTGGACGGCGGGTGCTGTGTCAAGGTGCTTGGGCCCACCTGGCAGGTGCTGCGGGTTCTGGGGGTCCGCAGCAGCCCCCCTCTGCTCACCAACCCCTGGGGGGTCTCCCTCGACGATGCCGGGAGGGTGCTGGTGGCCGACTGGGGCCGCCACGTCCACTCAGTGCTCTGCTACCCGCGTCAGGGGCGAGGCTGGAGAGTGGTGACCAAAGGTTTAAGCAGTCCTCGGGGGATCGCCCTACTTGGGGAGCATCACCTGGTAGTGGCAGACAGCATGCACCACTGCCTGAAGACCTTCCAGTACCGCTGAGGGGGGCTTTGTGGTGGCTGCTCCCCCCGAGGGTAAGTGGAACTCCCTGCCACTGCTCCCCTTCCTCCAGCAGCAATAGCAATAGCATTTCCATTTCTATACCTCTTAATAGTGAACTCAGCACTATCTAAGCAGTTTACAATCTGTAAGCCAATTGCCCCCAACAAACTGGTACTCATTTCACAGACCAACAAAAGGATGGAAGGCTGAGTCAACCTTGGAGCCCTCTGGGATCAAACTCACAACTTTGTGGCTGCAGTACTGGCAGGCAGAGACCTTGTTATTCCTACTGGCCTTTGAGTGTTGCATACTTGTTCAAAGTGTTGGGATTTTAAACTCTGTGTATGTGTGTGTTATGTACCTATCCTGCAAGAGCTACATTGGCTGCCTATTCACTTCCGAGCACAATACAAGGTTTTGGTTACCTATAAAGCCCTAAATGGCTTGGGCCCAGGGTACTTGGAGGACCACCTCTCCCCATATAATCCGCCCCGCACCCTCAGGTTGGTTGGGAAGCATTTGTTGAGGGTTCCTAAGATGAGATATATCTTGTCCTCACAAAGGGCATTTTCTACCTCGACCCCAAAAATCTGGAACTCCCTTCCTGACAAGCTCCGCTCTGCCACCTCCCTAGATCTTTTTAGGAAGAAACTTAATACCTTTCTTTTCCAACAAGCTTTCCCCCATGTGTCCTAATGTTATGCAAATGTTTTTATCCAGCTAGCTTTGTTTTTGTGGTTTTAATTATCTGTAAGTTTTATAGTTTGTAACTTCTAATGGGATGTAGTTACTATTTTGTTGATAATACGTGTTATGTTGGGTTTTTATATTGTATCACTTCTTGCTGTACACCGCTGTGATCTAATTTGGAATAGCAGTATATAAATAATAATAATAATAATAATAATAATAATTTTTTTTATTATTATTCAAGTCATTTCCAGTTTATGGCAACCCTAAGGGTTTCCTAGGCAAGTTTCTTCAAAGGGCGTTTGCTATTGCCAGCCTCTCCGACTGAGAGACTGGGACATGCCCAGGGTCACCCAGTGGGCTTTTGTGGCTGAGCAGGGATTTGAACCCTGGTCTCCAGAGCCTCCTTGTGCCCCTTGTCAGCAGAAAAAGTGGCATTCAAATCAATAAAGACATGCTGCGCAAAGCCACAGGTGCAGGCGAAATGTCAGGAGTAAATTCTCCTAGAACACGGCCACATGTTCCCCCCACAAACTCTTATGAGTGAGTTTTAATGATTGTGTTTTAACTGTGCGTTTATGCGCTTTTAACTGCGTTTTGTATTTCAACACGCTGCACCCCACCTCAAGCCTTGAAGAGGTGGGAAAGAAATAAAATGTATTGTTGTTGTTGTTATTATTATTATTAATCAAGGATCTTCCCCCTCTGACAGCAGTGGCAAGCTGGCCAGAACTGGTTTTTAATGTGATTTTAATTGTAAATGTTTTTATGGTATGTGTTATATGTTATGTATTTTATATTGCTGTACACCGCCCTGATTGCAAGAAGGGCGGTATAAAAATAAAACTATTATTATTATTATTATTATTATTATTATTATTATTATTATTATTATTATTTATTGTAAATGGCCAGAATCCTCTATCACAATCCACAATGTTGTTGTTATGTGCCTTCAAGTCGTTTTCAACTTATGGCGATCTCAACCCAAACCGATCATGGGTTTTTTGGGCAAGTTTCTTCAGAGGGGGTTGCCTTCCCCTGAAGCTGAGAGAATGTGACTCGGCCAAGGTCACCCAGTGGGTTTCCATGGCCATGCAGGAAATCGGACTCTGGTCTCGAGTCACAGCCCAACATTCAAACCACCGCATACTACAATACACAACTTGGATTTTGACAGGGAAAAATGTAGTGTACTATACTTGGGCAGTAAAAATGAAATGCATAGATAAAGGATGGAGGACACCTGGTTTAACAGGACAACATGTGAAAGGGATCTAGGAGTCATAGTAGACCACAAGTTGAACATGAGCCTACAGTGTAATGCATCAGTTAAACTGTCCAATGCAATTCTAGGCTGCATCAATTGAAGCCTAGTGTCTCTCAAGGGAAGTCATAGTGCTACTCTGTTCTGCTTGGGTCAGGCCTCAGCTGGAATAATCCTGTGTCCACTTCTGGGCCCCACAATTCAAAAAGGCTGTGGACAAGGCCACCCCCACCCACAGCCCCTCTTGCATTTGGGCACGCAGCCTTGGGTGCTTGTGGTGCAGGGTGACCAGATGTCCTAACTGCAAAGGAGGCCAAGGCACTGCAAAATGTAGGACATTCAAGCAAAATGCAGGGCAATGCAAAATGAATGCTAAAAACACACTAATATATACACATATAATTCCCTGCTTCTTAGTCATGCTCCAAATGGAGGCCTTTTTGGAACTCCTCCTGGAAAGAAGGTGGAGATGTGGAACATAACCTGGAAAAGGAGGATGTCTGGTCACCCTGTTATGGTGGTTCTTCCGCTGACCTCACAAAGGCAGAAGCCCTTTTGGGACTTGAATGCACCATCGACACCTGCATCTTGGCATTCCTCCCAATCCCCAAAGAGATTGCAGACTCCAAAAGTGGCAGAGTTGGACTTTTACTGGCGACAGCCATTCTGCAAAACACAACACAGGACCCAAGGCAGCCCAGTGGCAACAAGGACCACCATCTGCATCAGTGCATGCCCCTTGCAACCCCCCACCAGTAGGCACAAGAATGGCACAGGCTGCAAGTAGAGTGGCAGAGGACGGAGGGGAGGCACATGACAATTGGGGGGGGCTACCCCAAGTGGCAGATGGGGCCCTCCCCTGCCCCTTAACAGACTTTCTCTTTTTTTTGGTATCAAGTGGTTCCCAAGTCACTTGTGGCAACTAAAGTTAGTGATAAATACAGAAACAAAGGCAGCTTGGTCACAGCACCAGGGCCAGCATACAACATAGGTCAACATGAGCCCCCTTCCTTCCCCACAGAATAGGCTTGGACAGAGGCCAAACGAAGGTGGCAGTTTACACACAACTATTTGCTTCTTCTGCTAAAATGTTACTACAGATTTTAGGGGCTTCATCTCATTCATGATCTGACCCAAGGCTGGAGGACCTACCTTCTGCCCCTGGTCCTCCAGGTTCATGGACATGCAGCTAGTGAGGCTACAGGGAAGGGAGACAGTCTGGCCGCCCATTGGGCACCATCTTGCCATGTGCTTTGAGAATGGCTGCTGCAGAAAGGAGTCTAGGGCCCATTTCTGAATTGTTGAGCTAATGCTACCATGCAGTACCACATTTTGGATCCAAGCAGGAGGCACCAATTCCCACCTTGCATCTACTTTCAGACAACCACAAACCAGGCACAGTTGCTTGAAGGGCACCCGTAACATCCTCAACCCTCAAAATCCCTACCAAACAACTCTACTCTTATTTGGTGCCATCTTCCATTATACCACCCAGTGCCCCATGCAGAGCTGCTTCTGGGATACACAATGTGCAAAGCGCCAACTATTGGTGTGGGCACAGAGTGGGATGGGACTTGGCTCCTTCAGACTGGCCACTGTTTGGTGCACTGCTGAGTGTGTGGCAGGTCCAGCCATGAGAAGTCTGGCTCTGGCCATCCTGCCTCCCTGCTTTTGGCTGCTGAGACCCTGGACAGCCTTGGCAGCCTGTTACAGGGTGGGCAATTTCTGTCTCCTCTCCCGGCCTATTTTTAAGTGGTCCCATGGGTTTGGGGGAAAATAGGGCTGCCCTTTTTGCAAAATGCTGGGCAAACACACCTCAGACTCCAGACTTAAGAACCAAATGGGGTGGGTGGGTGCTGCTTCTTCAGGCAAGTCTCAGCACTGACTTACAACCCAGCAGGAAAGCACAGACTGGGCACAATTGGGTGAAGGGCATTTGCAACACTCCTCCCTCGCTCCAAATTGCACCCATGTTATTCTCTTCTTGGGGAAGACCCTGTCCTGGGAATCTGTGTTGGAGGGGGATCAATTCACTTCTCTGTGCTTGGGAGGAATAGCAGGAATCAGGAAGGAATATGAGGAGGACCAGACAATTAATGCCCACCCACCCCAATGTCCGCCCCCTTCACCTGACACTGGTCATAGGCCTGCCTCTTTCATATCACTGGCACCTCTATGGCAGACAGTCTCTGCTTGGAATAAGTCCTCCATGAGGGGCTCTTGCAAGAGTTGCCATATCCATGAGATACCCCCCTATGGTCACCCCCCCTCCACTGGGTCCTCCATGGACCACCTAAGGGCTGAATAATGCCAGGGAGAGAGCCCACCTGTTCTTCATCCCTAGGAGACCTGTGCCACCCTGGTATTGCCTAGAGATCTCACCTGTCTGCCTGCTGCCAACCTATCCCCTTCTCCAGAGGGTGATTTAGAGGGGTGTCTCCTGCTTGTACTCGTAGCCACACGTGGGGCCCTCAAACTGCAACTTGATGGCAGCCTTGAGGTGCAGGTGAGGGTCCAGGTTATCAATGGAGATGAGGGCCCCTTCTCCTGGTTCCCCTTTGCCAGGCTTGGGCAGGGGGTGGAGGGCAGTGGCTGCCTGTCGCCGGCGGGGCAGTGAATGCTGCTCAACCTGCTGGGTGAAGGTGAGGCTGTCAACGGGCACAGTCTGGGCCGTGGCCAGGGAGTGGAAGGTGGAGGAGGAACCCTGGGAGTCCTGGGACTTGTCCCGGTCACCCACCAAGGAGTCCAGCGACACCAAAGGGGGGCTGTTCTGCTCCTTGACTGGTGGGAGGAGGCTTCCGGATGAGCTGCTGGAAGAGCCTGCCTGTGGAGAGGCTGGAGAACCTCGGTGCCGTTCCAGCAGCCTGAGGATGGCCTGGTGGCCCTGCCTGGTTGCCATATGTGCCGGGGTGCGCCCTGCCTGGTCCAGGACCTGGGGGTTGGCCCCGTGCTCCAGTAGGACCCTCACCACCTCAGTTTGGCCCTCCTGGGCAGCGATGCCCAGCGCTGTGGCCCCCTGGTTGCAGGCATGATCAGGCTGGGCCCCGTTCTCCAGCAAGAGGCGGGCGACCCTGGCATGGCCACGCCAGGCTGCTAGATGCAGGGCTGAGCGGCGCTCCCCATCCAGGGCATCTACATCAGCCCCATAGCTGAGCAACAGACGAGTGGTCTCCTCCCGCCCTTGCCAGCAGGCTACATGGAGGGCAGTGCGGCCCTGGGTGTCCCGTCCCTCCAGACCAACCCCATTCTCCAGCAGCAGCTCGGCCATCTCTGTCCGGCCCTCAAGCACCAGGAGGTACAGCGTGGGGCGCCCCTCCACATCCGAGAGGTTCACCTCTGCCCCCTTGCGCAGCAGCACCTCTGCCGTGGCCTGTTGCCCACCCAGCATGGCCAGTGAGAGAGCTGATAGCCCATCCCGCCCCCGGTGGTCAATAGGGGAGCCCCGTTCCAGCAGGAGCCGTACTGTGTCTGTGTGGCCCTCCTGGGCGGCCAGCATCAGCGGGACCCGCCCGTCATGGTTCGGCTCACCCACACGGGCCCCAGCCTCCAGCAGGGTAGCACAGGTCCGGGCATGGCCCTGCCAGGCGGCCAGGTGCAGTGGGGTCCAGCCCAGGCTGTCCCAGTGGTTCTCGTCCAAGCCTCGCGCTAGCAGCGCTCGCACCACTGCCTCGCTGCCCATCCCAGCCGCCACCCCCAAAGCAGTCCGACCCTCACTGTCCAGCACATCCACAGCTGCCCCCCAGAGCAACAGAGTGTCCACCACTGCCCGGTGACCCATGGAGGCTGCAGCAAGGAGCGGGGTGCAGCCAGTGGCATCAGTCTCATCCACATCGGCCCCAGCTTCCAGCAGCAGCTCCACTACATCCACGTGGCCCTCGTAGGCAGCCACCAGCAAGGGGGTCATCCCATCCCGGTCAGCATGTCCAGGGGAGGCCCCATAGTCCAAGAGCAGCTCAACCACCTTGGCGTAGCCACGGCTGGCAGGGACACAGAGGGCTGCTACAGAGAGTGCCGTGCGGCCATCTACATCGGCGTGGTCCACATGAGCCCCATGTGCCAAGAGCAGGGCCACAATCTCCCGGTGGCCCATGTAGGCGGCTGCGATAAGGGCTGTCCGCCCCTCCGTGTCAGCTCGGTTGACATCAGCACCATGCTCTAGCAACGTGGCCACAATGTGTTCGTGGCCGCCCCATGCTGCTGCCCGCAGGGCAGTCCTCCCCTCTGTGTCAGCACAGTCCACATTGGCACCTGCCCGTAGCAGCACCCCAACAGCCTCACTGTGCCCACCCCAGGCTGCTGCCCGCAGCGCCGTCCACCCCTCACGATCTGGCCTGTCAACCTTGGCACCGTGGCTCAATAGGCAAAGTAGGACCTTGGTGTGGCCCTGGCGGGCAGCCAGAGTCATAGGCGTCTGTCCGTGTCGGTCGGGAGTCTCGGTTTGTGCTCCACGTGCCAGGAGCAGCCCTGCCACTTCGTGGTTGCCACTGTGGGCGGCACTGGCCAGCAACGTCCTCCCATTGAGGTCCCGCTGCTCCACGCTGGCCCCATTTTCCAGCAGGAGCCGGACAGAGTCCTCACGCTCCAGGGCATGTTGAAGGGAAGGGCCCGGCCCCTGGTTGCCCAGACGAGCCCCTGCCAGCACCAAGAGCTCCAGCACAGCCGGTTCCACGGGTCTCTCCTCGCCTGACTCCAGGCAGCCCTCCAAGGGGGCCCCACACCACACCAGCCAGAGTGCTAGCTGCCAGGGCTCCAGGCCCAGCTCTGCCCGGAGAAGGTGGTAGGCCAGCTCATGCACCCGATTGGGACCCAGAGCCGGGGCCCGACAAGAGGCACTCATGGCCAGCGAGGCGTGCCCATGGGCAGGGCGGCAGAGGTACTTCTGGGTGCAGTGCTTGACGTCACAGAGCCACTCGGCAAAGCTGGCATGGAAGAGCAGGCAAGTGCCATCAGGACCTGTCTGTAGAAGGGGATCCAGGGCCCCCAGCCGGCCCTCAAACTCCTTCCAGGGCAATGGCCTGCGCGTCCAAACAGCCGCATAGAGCTCCTCTGGGCGCAGGGGCCGAGGTGCAGCCAGAAGCGCATCCAGCAGTGGGCGGACAAGGGTGAACTCGTGGCCGGGAAAAAGGCGCTGGCAGAGCCAGAGGTAGAGGCCAAAAAGGGTGCCCGGGATGTGCCGTGCCTCCCAGAGAGTGACCAGTTCGGCCGCCACGCCATCCAGGACCCGCTCCAAGTAGAGGAGGCAGCCGTTGCTCTTGATGTGAAGCTGGCTCAGGGCCTCAGCAGTGGGGCGGGTCAGGTGCCGCCGGAGGGCTTCCTCCTGCCCCAGACGGGCCAGGATGTACTGCTGCACGTCGCCCACCACGGGCTCCCGCCTGAGGTCGTCCAGGCACAGCCGCTGGAAGCCTGCGGGATGAAGGAGAAAGGAGGGTGAGCAGATGGCCCCAAAGATCTCCCACCCTGCAAAACAAACCCGAGGAGATCTGGGGCTAGACGAGACGACAACCCTCCTCAAAGCTACATGGCCTGAATCCTGTTAGTCCCAGGAATAGAATCATAGAGTTGGAAGGGATCCCCACGAGGACCATTCAGTCCAACCCCCTTCTGCCATGCAGGAAGACACTGTCAAAGGCCTTCCTGCAACACATGGCCATCCAGCCTCTCTTTAAAAACCTCCAAAAAAGGAGGCGTGGTGGATTCTTTTTCTTTGGAGGTTTTTTGTGGGGGTTTGATTGTGTCTTCCTACATGGCAGAATGGGGTTGAACTAGATAGCCCTTGGAGGTCTCTTCCAACTTGAGGATCCCAGGCAAGCTCCTGCCGTGCAGGAATTTATCAATGATTTGGATGAAGGATTAGAGGTCATGCTTATCAATTTGGCAGATGACACCAATAGCTAATACCCCAAAGGACAGGATGATAATTCAAAACAACCTGAATAGACTAGAAAGCTGGGCCAAAGCTATCAAAATGAACTTCAGCACAGAGAAATGTAAGGTACTGCACTTAGGGCAGAGAAATGAAATGCCTAAGGATGAGGGACACCTGGCTGAAGGAGAGTGATATGTGTGAAAGGGATCTAGGAGTCCAAGTAGACCACAAGCTGAACATGAGACAACAGTGTGATGCGGCAGCTAAAAAGGCCAATGTGATTCTAGGTTGTATCAATGGAAGCATGGGATCATTACAGACGGGCACCCTAGTACGCAAGGAGCGCATACTAGAGTTAGAAAGGGGTGTCCTTTCCGGATGCCACCAACCCTAATATAAGCTCGGCGCGTCCAAAATGGCGGCGCCCATTCAAGATGGGCACCGCCATTACGACGTCATGAACGCGCCGCCTCCAAACGGGGCAGTGCGGACGTGACGTCTTTGCGCCGCACGAGGGCGCAGAGCGCCCTTTTCGCAGCGCACGAAGGAGCTCCTTCCGTGATTTGCGTTGCTGACGCAGCCTTTAGACAGCTGCGCCAGCGACGCAAAGGAGAAAGGAGCCGAGCGGCCCCTTTCTCCTCCTCCCCGCCGCCGTCAGGTGTCCTTGGGGCTTGAAGCCCCAAGGACACCCCTTTCCAGGCCGCGGGGAAGCGGCCTTTTGCTGCTTCCCCGCGGCCTGGAAAGCGGTGGATCGGGGCCTCGGAAGCTGCCACTCTGGCAGCTGAGGCCCCGATCCGGCAGGGAAAGGAGCACCTACAGGCAACCCCAAAGGGGCGGTCTGTAACGCGCCATAGTGTCTAGATACAGAGAAGTAATGGTGTAACTCTATTCTGCCTTTGTCAGGCCCCACCTGGAATAATACTGTGTCCAGCTATGGGCACCACAATTCAAAAAGGATGTTGAGAAACTGGAACATGTCCAAAGAATGGCGACCAAAATGGTGAAGGGCCAAGAGGTGATATAATAGCCCTGTATTAGTATTTGAAGGGATGTCACAGGCTGAAAGAAGCTTGTTTTCTGCTGCTCCAGAGACTAGAACACGGAGCAATGGATGCAAGCTCCAGGAAAAGAAATTCCACCTTAACATTAGGAGGAACGTCCTGACAGTCAGAGCTGTCCAACAGTGGAACACAGCCCTCGCTTTGAGAATGGTTGAGTCTCCTTCTTGAGAGGTGATTCAGCAGAGGCTGGATGGTCATCTGTTGGGGATGCTTTGATTGTGATTTCCTGCATGGCAGAGGATTGGACTGGATGGCCCTTGTGGTCTCTTCCAACTCTATGATTCCACAACAAGGTTCAAGGGCAACCTTGCACAGCAGACCCTTTGCCAAGGGGACTCTAGCCTTGCCCTTGCCCTCCCCCAGACCCTTCCTTACCAGGGAAGAGACGTAGTACCCCCTTGCTGTGGGATCGGGCTGTGCATACCAGGAGCAGCCAGGGGGGCAGCAGCTGGAGATGGCTACCCAAGAGTTGGGCGATGGTCCGGCTGGGTCCTGGAGGAGGGGCCCGCTCCCCCTCGCAGTCGCTTTTGCCTGCGTCCAGCGCGTCCACCACCATCAGGAGGGGCTTCGGCGGTGGAGGAAGGTCCAGCAAGGGGAGCAGCACGGCTCTGGGGAAGTAGAGAGAAGAGACACGGTGTCAGAACTAGTGGCAACCCTCCCCAGACTCTGAGCATTAGCAGAAAGCTCTATTGAGAAGTCAGAAAGGTCCATCTAGTAAGGCATCCTTAGACAGAACTGAAAACCCAGCACACATGCATCAAATAAAAGTAGTTGAAAAGCCTCAACCTGTCCAGAGATATACCTCCTTAACATGATCTATCAAACACAAATAGGAGGCAGGAATAAATATTGGATAATATTTTTGTATATGACCTCCACAGCCAGAATACGTCTGGCACAAAAATGGAAGACGGAGAAAGCTCCCACTATTGAAGACTGGATGATCAAGTAGATGGAGGCTATCGGGATGGATCAACTGAGAAGAATTATTGAAGGGGAATCTTAACGAAACGTACGAACGAAGATGGCAGATATTTCTAAATTACTGCGAAAAACACCTGGGGGTTTGAAAATCAGATAAACCGGCATAGAATACAAATAAGCCAACCTTAACATGAGAGACCCTCTTAAGAAGCTAACGTGAATCTAGAACATTTGAAGAACCGTTAGATCACAAATTGTGCAAAGTAGAATAAAGTAAATTATTCTTTTACACTATCTAAATAGCGTAAGAAGAAGGAAATGAGCTTGGTTTTTGTTAGGACTGTCAATTTATGGATTACAACACTTAAATTAGCACATATTTTGATGTATATAAAGCCTACAAGGAGAACAGGGTTGAGTGGGAAAAGGAAAATAGCTTGTTATATGGGTTAAGCATGGTTACATGGGTTTAAGGCTTTCTTTCTTTCTTTCTTATCTACTTCATTTGAAATATAGTATTTTTAAAAATTAAAAGAGAGAGAGAGAGAGAAAAAGAAAGCCTTAAACCCATGTAACCATGCTTAGCCCATATAACATGCTAAAATGTCTCAGTTATAATTTCTCTATTAACTCTATCATTAAACTAATTTATAAAAACCTTAACCTGCCTCTGGTTTCTTTACTCTTGGAGTAGGCACTGGTGGTCTTGCCCCCTTCAATGTATATAGAACATATCTTTTACTATCCATCAGACAACTGTAAAACACCCCCAGTACAAATGCTCCCAAATACAATATCCATCAATATCACCAAACGGGACTACAGTTGACCCTCCACATTTGTGGCTTTGACTTTTGCAGTTTTGATTCATATGTTCTCTCCAGGAATCTCTAGCGTTTCCAGCACAATTCTGCCAGAAGGTGACCATAGGGTTGTGCTGGAGGACCTAGATGTTCCTAGAGCAAACACTTCTCTAGGCATTTCTAGGTCCTCCACCATGACTCTATGATCAACATCTGGCAGATGTTGACCATAGAGTTGCATGGGAGGACATGCGGATGCCTAGAAAGGTGTTTTCTAAGCTAAAAAGGATGGGGGGTATTTGTGATTTTTTTCACATTCCCAGGGGTCCTTCACCCCTAAACCCAGCAAATGTGGAGTGACCACTGTAGAAAAGAAACAAATCTGAAAGCATATTGCTATCTATACACTCATCCCTCCATTTTTGCGGCTTTGCTATTTGTGGCTTTGATTATTCACGGATTTTTGATTACTGTATAAATTCAACTATAAGTCGAGCAATGTATGCCAATATTGACCCTAAAATCTGGGGTCGAATTATACAAGGGTCAGTACAGTTACCGTGGCTTGAGATCGACTGGAGGACAGTTAACAACAACAACAACAACAAACAGTAATAATGCTCATAAAGCTCCTTTAAAAAGTAGCCCTGATCTCCCACTCTCCGTGCCTCAGCAGCGCATGCTGAAAGAGATGCAAGGCACCAGTGTGAGTGTGCTGCATGGAGTGATCCCCTTCTCAGTCCTAGCTCCAAACTTTTATTTCTCCGTTTTGCATTTCCCCATTTCCCCTCCGTTTTCAAACTCATCTCCAAACCTTTGCTTCTCTTCCTCCTCCTCCTCCTCCTCCTCCTTGCATTTCCTCCGAAAACCAAGCTTCTCTTTTCCTCCTCCACTTCCACTTTGAAGCCAGTCTTAAAACCTGTCTCCTAAATTCTACCCTCGACTTATCCACGGGGCATATCAAAAATACAAGATTTTGATCCTAAAACCTTCCCTCGATTTATACATGAGGTCAACTTGTACATGAATATATATGGGAAATATGTTCTCTCTAGGAATCTCTAGGTGCTCCAGTGAAACTCCAGGGTCGATTTTAACTAAAAGTTGCCCTGAAAGACCTAGAGTTTATTCCTAGAGAGAACTCTGTACTAGGCCTTTGTAGCTCCTCCAGCGCAGTTCTATGGACAGTGTCTGTCGGACGTTGACTACAGAGTTGCCCTGGAGGACCTAGAGATTCCTAGAGAGGATACTCTACTAGGCCTTTGTAGCTCCTCCAGCGCAGTTCTATGGTCAGTGTCTGTCGGATGTTGACCACAGAGTTGCCCTGGAGGACCTAGAGATTCCTAGAGAGGATACTCTACTAGGCCTTTGTAGCTCCTCCAGCGCAGTTCTATGGTCAGTGTCTGTCGGATGTTGACCACAGAGTTGCCCTGGAGGACCTAGAGATTCCTAGAGAGGATACTCTACTAGGCCTTTGTAGCTCCTCCAGCGCAGTTCTATGGACAGTGTCTGTCGGATGTTGACCACAGAGTTGCCCTGGAGGACCTAGAGTTTCCTAGAGAGAATGCTCTACTAGCCTTTGGAGCTCCAAAAGAGCACAGAGTTGCGTTGGATGACCTAGATATACCTAGAGCGAACAAATTAATAAAATCCATGAATAATGATCTCTGCAAATGTCAAAGCTGCAAATGTGGAGGGACGAGTGTATACGCATTGGGGTATGCATAAGTTGGATAATTCGTTAATTATACTACCAGAGATGGTTTAGATGAACATGTAGCAACAACGAAGATAAAATGAAGGGAATAAATGATAAAAACTCACTAAAAACTATGGATGCTGGTCATGAAAGCCTTCGACTTCACGAAGGGAAAAACGTATTTGCTGAATGACATTGGGGGTTGTAAAGGTGGAGGTAATGAGTGGGGTTTTTTGTTTTATGTGTGGTTTGTATGAAGACATCACAAAAATGCAAAAGGTTTGTAACATGAATATATGTCCGGGCGAAGGGGTATGGATGCGGAATGAGTATGTTATGGCATGTTATATCACATTTTAATACAATTGGTGGCACAGTGGTTAAAGGCCTGTCCTGCAGCCACTCACTCACAAACCATAAGGTTGCGAGTTCAATACCAGCGAAAGGGCTCAAGCTCGACTCAGGCCTGCATCCTTCCAAGGAGGTTGCCAAAATGAGTCCCCAGATTGTTGGGGGCAATTAGCTTACACTTTGTAAACCGCTTAGGGAGTATTTCAGTGCACTGAGAAGAGGTATAGAAATGTACTTGCTATTGCTATTGTGTTAAACTGGTAATAAAGATATTAAAAAATAAATAAATTAAGGGCAGTGGTGGCATTTCCGGGGCACCCCCTTACCTCCGGAAGGCTTCATCTGGGTCCTCCTTGCCCTCGGCCGTCTCCAGGGCCCGGCGGGCATCAGCCCGGCTCAGGCGCTCACGGTACCCAGGCAGCAGTGGGCATTGCTCAATCTGGGCCACCAGCCGGAGCAGGAATCCGCGGGGGGAGCGGGTGGCAGCATCGTGGGGCTGGCAGAAGTGCCACGCCAAGGCGCTCTCCCCCAGCCCTGCCCGGCGCCCGGCCAGAGAGGTGGGCCACAGGGCCTCTGTGCAGAGGGCAGTCTTGCCACAGCCTGGACCTCCAGTGATCAGGACTCCTCCACCACCCCCCTCCAGGCTGAGTGCCAGCCGGCCCAGTGCCCATTCCCGGCAATAGAAGGCCTTGCCCTGCAGCAGGCTCCCGGCGGGGTTCTCCATGCCCGGCCACAGGCATGGCGCAATCCCAGAGGCAGCAGCAGTGGTGACGGAGGCGTCAGCGGTGCCCACGGAGGCGCCAGGATTCGGTCCAAAGGCAGCCAGGAGTGATGCCAATGTGGGTGAGGGCAGTCCAGAAAGGCAAGGGAGAGGACCTAAAAATGGGGGGAGGGTGGAAGAGGGCAGTTAACAACAGCAAGAACTGCACTGGCTTTTTTAGCTGCCACAGCGCACTGCTGACTCATGTTCAAATTGTGGTCTGCTAGGACTCCTAGATCCCTTTCATACATAGATTATCACAGGAAGGAGATTGGGAGTTTATACCATGACTATCCCGGAACAATCACGTAATTACTCGAAATGATTTCACACAACGTTGCACAAAACCCGCCATTAAAATGGTCACAAAGAAGCCTTAATGCTTTTGGGATTTCAATGATTATGCATTTCTGATATCACTTTATTTGCACCATTGCGTGTGATGATCATTCGCCCCATTACTTGCCATTTTCGCTTTATTTGTGGGATGCTTTAAATGTGCTTCAATCTCTCCTTAATGCCGAAATTAGCTCCAGCGTGATAAGCTCCATAGTCCCCTTAAGCCAAGTGTCCCCCATCCTATATCTATGTGTTTCATTTTTACTACCTTAGTACCTTACATTTCTCCATGTTGAAATTCATTTTGTTAGCTTTGGCCCCGCTTTCTAATCCCTTAAGGTCATTTTGCATTTTAATCCTCTCCTCTGGGGGGGGGGGGGGGGGGAGATTTGCTACTTCTCCCAATTTGGTTCGATCTGCAAATGTGATAACCATACACCCTATTCTTTCGTTTAAGTCACTGATCATTTATCAATGACTTGGATGAAGGAACAGAGAGCATGCTGACAAATCTGCAGGTGGCCACCAATGACTCCTGCAGCCTGCCCCCGTTCTCACAGGTCCCACAGGCCATGGGGCACCCCATGAGCCCCCCCAATGCTTTCGCCGCACCTTGCCATTTGGCTTCTCCCTTCCCTTCCTTGCTGAGTGCAACCATGTGCTGCCATGTGCACACAAAGCAGCGGATGCTGATTCATCACCCTGAGCCTCTCCTGGGCCAAACCCATCGTCCCCGACTCCTCCCCCCAACATGCCGCCTTCACCCCCCCCACGAAGAGCTCAGAGCCCCCCCCCCAGGGGCCAAATAGGTCTGGGGTCTCTGCATCACACCTTTGGGGGTCTGTCCCTTCCCTCCTCCTCCACTGGAGCCCACTGCCCCTCAAAGCCTCCTTCAGTGCAGAGACCCTCTTTCTCTCCCACTCCCACATGGGACCCCCACCCAAAAGAGGGGCTGATGGTAGTCTGGATGCAAAAGGGAGGCTTCTCTTTTTTGGGGGGGGAGGCAACAGCCCCTCCCTCATGCAAGGCTCCTCCCCAAATTTGGGGCTGTTCCTTCCCCCTCAATCCCAGCCCACCCAACCCCTCAAATCCATCTCTGGGGTCCCAAATGCGGAAAGAGAGAGCCCTCCCCTGAAAAGGCCCCCTCCCCCTGGTACTAGGGGGCTTGCACCCATTGCCAGGGAAGTGCACCCCCTTTCTGCCTTGGACCGCCTGGGCTGGACAAGGAAGGGCCAAATTCAGTCTGGGGTCCCCCCATGAAGGACATAGAGTCCCCCAAGGGGGCCAAATGGGTCTGGGGTCCTTGCACTCCACCTTTGGGGGAGCGGTTCCCCTCCCTCCCTCCTCCCTTGGAGCCCACTGCCCCCCAAAGCCCCCAGACATGCACCACCAACTATGGGGGGGGGTCTGGGGGCCCCAATGGAGAGGGAGAAGGAGAAACAGCCCCCCCCCCAGAAGTGGGTTGGAGGGACCCCAGACCCATCTGGCCCCTGCCTCGTCCAGCCCAGGAGGGCCAAGGCAGAAAGGCAGAAGGGGGGATGCCCTTCACTTTCAAGGGGCGGGGAGGGGCAGGAAAACCATTGGGGGGTCTTTTTAAGGGAGGGGGTCTCTCTTTCCCCAGCTGGGAACCAGGGATGGGTTTGAGGGGTGTATTTGAGGGGTGGGATTGAGGGGAAAGACCCCCAAATTGGGGGGGGGTCTTGCATGAAAGGGGCTGTTGCAAAGGTCTGCCTCCCCCCCCCAAAAGGGAAGCCTCCCTTCTGCATCCAGACCAGATTTGGGGGGGTCCCATGAGGGAGGAGTGAGAAAGAGGGGGTCTCTTGCTGCTGCTGCTGCTGCTGCAGCCCTACCTGCCCTCTGCTTGCCTTGCAGCCGATCCCCGGAGGAGGAGGACAGCAGCAGTCAGCAGCAGCAGCCCACTTCCGCTCTCTGGCTTTCGATCTCTTTCGCTGCGGAAAAGGGAGGCGGCCCCAGGCTCCGCGGACCCAGCCCTGGCCCTAGCTCCAGCCTCTGAGCATGGGCAGAGTGCCAGGGCAACGGACCCACAGGCAGCCCTCCCTTCCCCCCCTCCCCCACCAGGCACTGTCCTCCTTTTCCCGGACAAGTCCTACATTCCCACCTCCTCTCCAGGAGGGAGCTTCCCAAATGTCCTCCATTCGGAAGGACCAGGCGTCCTCCCTTTTTGCAAGACATGTCCTACATTCCAGCCTCCTGGCCAAAGCGTCCTCCATTTAACCACACACGTCCTCTTTTTCTAGGACTTGCCCTACATTTCCGCCTTCTGTCCAGGAGCAATATTCTAAAATGTCCTCCCTTTAATTGTAGCAGAACCAAGAAGCATGCATTTATACTTATACAAGAGTTTTTATTTGGTCATGTCCACCATTTGTCTTGGATGCCCTACGTTTGCCGGTGCCCCTGGGCCTCCTTTGGGGTTATGAGGACACTTGTTGGTTGCCCCCTCTGGCCATTCCTTGGGCCACATCCCAGGGACTGATGCCAGCCACCAGCTCTGGCCAAAGTGGCTGGGGATGATGGGAGGTGTCATCTAAAAGCATCTGGAAGACACACACAAACACACACACACACCCTTGGCTGGGCTGAATTTGGGGAGGGGGCTCAGTGACAATCTGGAAGACCAGCCCTGGCATGGGGCACTCGGACAGTGGCCTTAAAGGTGGCCGCAGGCAGGACAGGGGAAGCAATGGTCATTCCCCTGGAGTGGATCAGAGGGCAGCGGGGCATGTGTGCCAGGCCTGGCTGGACATGCTCAGGTCAGGGCTCTTGCCCAGGGAGGTCCTGTTGCTATTCCTTCATGGGGTCCCCCTTGCAAGGACTGACCAGGACTGACTCTCCTCAGCACCCTGCAAAGGTAGGCCTCTGCCCCATGCCAACCCACAGGGCATTGTTTTCTGCTGAGAAAGCCCCATTGCTGGAGCTGGACTCCTTCGTTTTGCTCCACATGCCCAGATGCCCCCTTCTTTCATTCCAGGCCTTCTGCCCCACATGCCCAGACATGCCCTCATCCATTGCCCTTTGCCTGGTACAAGTCGCCTTGCCTGGCTGAGTCACTAGATGAATGGCTCTTGGAGGAAGGAGGAATAGGGGGCATGCTTATCAAATTGGCAGATGACACCAAATTAGGAGGAGCAGCTAATACCCCAAAGGACAGGATGATAATTCAAAACGACCTGAATAATAATAATATTAGATTAGATTAGAAAGCTGGGCCAAAGCTATCAAAATGAACTTCCAACACAGAGAAATGTAAGGTACTGCACTTAGAGCAGAGAAATGAAATGCCTAAGGATGAGGGACACCTGGCTGAAGGAGAGTTCTATGCGTGAAAGGGATCTAGGAGTCCAAGTAGACCACAAGCTGAACATGAGCCAAGAGAGTGATGCAGCAGCTGAAAAGGCCAAGGCCAATGCGATTCTAGGCTGCATCCATAGAAGTATAGTGTCTAGACTGAGGAAAGTAATAGTGCCACTCTGTTCTGCCTTGGTCAGGTCTCACCTGGAATAATCCTGTGTCCAGTTCTGGGTCCCATAATTCAAAAAGGATGCTGAGAAACTGGAGCCATGTGTCCAAAGGAGGGCGATTAAGATGGTGAAGGGTCTGGAAACCATGAAGCCCTATGAGGAATGACTGAGGGAGCTGCGGATGTTTAGCTTGAAGAAGAGACGGTTAAGAGGTGATATGATGGCCCTGTTTAAGTATTTGAAGGGATGTCATATTGAAGAGGAAGCAAGCTTGTTTTCTGCTGCTCCAGAGAGTAAGAAAGGGAGCAATGGAAGCAAACTGCAGGAAAAGAGATTCCACCTCAACTTTAGGAGGAACTTCCTGAGAGTAAGGGCTGTTCGACAGTGGAACAAACTCCTTCCTTGGAGTGTAGTGGAGTCTCCTTCCTTGGTGGTCTTCAAATGGAGGCTGGATGGCCATCTGTCAGGGATGCTTTGATTGAGAGTTCCTGCATGGCAGAAATGGGTTGGAGTGGATCAGGGCCCTTGTGGTCTCTTCCTTGACTCTATGATGGCATGATCCCTTCCTCAAGGGAACTGACCCTCTCTTCTCACCGATGGACTCTGCCTCCAAGAGGCCAAGGCTGCTGGTAGGGGCTGATGTGATCCTCAGAGACACAGAGGCTGCCTGGGCTGCAAAGGCAATTGGATCAAGTGATTGTGTGATTCCAAGTGGCATGCCTGGGAAGAGGCCTCTGTGTGTGTGTTGTGTGTTTGCATGGAATGCTAGGGAAGAATTGGGCGATAAGGGCGATCCCTTATCAATCCCTGCAGTCCGCACCCACTTCCAATTTAAATATTAATTACATTACAAAGTATTAGATATGTTGGAAATGGATAGACTTACAGCTTTGATGAATGAAAGGCCGCTCAAGCGATGGAATGAGGACTGGAAAATTAGTGTTGCAATACTGTACTATAAAGAAAGATGAAGCACAGAGAAAGCTATGTACCTGGAGTCAAAATACTCTCAAGTGTCTTTAAGACTAATCAGAGCAATTAACATTTTGCAGATAAATATGTTATAGCATATGTAATAATAGAAGCAAAGAGTACGTTTTGTGATAGAGCAATTGTACATAACAGTTATAAAATAATTTGATCCCGGGTCTTTAAGATGAATGAGAAATGTATATGTTTTAGTTGGCAAGTTGTACATGTTTTGGATGAAAGATATAATAGGAAGAACCAAGTTTAAGAAAAATCTGTAAAGACTGAAATTAAGCTTAAAGAAGATGTAAAGAAGGGGAAGAATGTGGAAAATGTTAAGTATGTTGGAATATGAACATTACAAATCTGTTTAGGTGAAAACGTAATAAATATTACTGATTCCCAAAGAATATGAATGAAATGGCTGAACACAGCCAAACACCCAACGCAAGGTCCTTGTGTGGCTCCCGGTGTGGCAAAAGAATGGACTCAAACTGATCTGGAAGGAAGGCCACCTTCCGGGGGCAACCCTTCCCTTCTCTTTAAAGTTAGTCAAAAGGGAGGCATGCTCTCTCCCAGCAAAATGAGGCAGTACCCTGAGACTCTGCAAGGCTGGGAAATAGGCAGACTGCTTCAAATCCCAGTGAAAAGGACCCCAGATTTCAAAAGTAACTTGTTCTGGGGAAAGGAAAGCTCAGCATCTGTCTCTGATGGAGAGGTTTCTTTTGGAAAACGTTCTCATCTTCAGCCCAGAACCCCAATTCCTGGGATGGAGGCACCTGCCTCTTGCATTTGGAGGTCTTTTGTTGACTCTTGCCTAGACCTTTCCGGCCACGGTCCCTCTCTTTAAGACCCCCAGAACTGGGGGTTTTGGTCAGGCAATCATAGAATGGTAGAGTTGGAAGAGACCACAAAGGCCTTGATCCAGTCCAACCCCATTCTGCCATGCAGGAACTCTTACTCAAAGCATCCCCAACAGATGCCCATCCAGACTCTGCTTAAAGACCTCCAAGGAGGAGACTCCACTACACTCCGAGGAAGGAGGGTGTTCCAATCTCTTTTCCTGGAGCTTGCATCCATTGTTCCAGGTCCTAGTCTCTGGAGCAGCAGAAAACAAGCTTACTCCATCCTCAATATGACTCTTGCCATCTTATTCTCCCCCATAAAGTCCTGGCTTTGGTTTAGAGGACTGTTCTAGCTAATCCCAGCTCCAACCAGAAACACAACATTCCTCAGCCTCTCCCCCAGAAGATCCAGTGGGACGAAGGAGGGGTTACTGTTGGGACACCTGAAACCTATCTTTTGCCAAGTATTTGCCCTGCACACTTGCCCTCTCCATTTCTGTCAGACCCCCTCTTTCTGCAGTGTGCATGTGAGCGTGCATGGATTAGGGAAAGTGTTGCATTGGCCTTGCTCTTTGAACGTCTTTCTCTCATACAGTATTTCTCTCTTTCTCTCAGTAGTAGCAGTAGATGTGAAAGGGATCAAGGAGTCCTAGTAGACCACAAGTTGAGCATGAGTCAACAGGTGATGCAGCAGCTAAAAAGGCCAATGCAATTCTAAGCTGCATCAATAGAGGCATAGAGGTACTTGTTCTTCTCCAGTGCAGTAGATACTGTGCATTCAGTATAATTCCCCCTTCTAAACAATGGATGTGGAACTTACACGTAGTTGCACAAATAAAGTGATATCAGAACTGCATTGTCGCTGAAATCCCAAAAGTAAAACAATGCGCACTAATGTTTCCTTGTGACCACTTTAATGCTGGGTTTTGTGCAACACTGTGAAACCGTTTCATGCAATTATGCGATTTTTCTGGCATATTCACAGGATAAACTCCCAATGTCCTTCGCGTGATAAACCCCATAGAATCACAGAGCAGGAAGAGACAACAAGGGCCCTAACCTTATGATTCTATGATTCTGTGACACCCCCCCCCGCCATGCAGGAACTCTCAATCAATCTTCTCCAGCTCCATGGGTCAAATGCATTGATTTTCTTTCTACTGGCTTTCTTCACTGTCCAGCTCTCACATCAGTACATGGTGATGAGAAATACAGTGGCTGGGCTGTTCTAACTTTAGTGTTTAGCTGCATCTCTTTGCTCTTTAGGACTCTGTCTAGTTATTTCATGGCTGCCCTTCCCATTCCTAGTCTTCTGTGTGGAAGACCAACTCGGATTTGCTTAAGGTGCACTAATGCCAAGGTAAAAAAATAAAACACATACATGCATGCTGCAAACGCCAAGGAGTTCCTGCATATGCTCTGAGAGCCTCTCTGGCAACCAGTTCCACCTGTCCTCCCAGACAACCTTTAAGGTGATTTCCAAGGGTGTGTGTGTGTGTGTGTGTGTGTGTGTGTCACAGTCTTCTGCAGCAAAAACAACCAAGAGTCTTGCGGCATCGGCATTGCAGAAGACTAGTAAGACATTTATTTGCAGTCCTGGCTTCCAGAGAGGGAGCCTGTTGCATCCTCCTGGGTGGCTCTTCTGGCTCTAGAAGTAGGTGATGGGGTCATCCTTGGTCTTGTGCAGTTGGTACCCGGCCAGTTCAACTTGCCCGCCTTCAACTGGCAGGGCCCGAAACACCCGCAGGTGGACATAGTCGCTCTCCCCATCCCCAACTCGGACCTGCAAGGTGCGAATGCACATAGGGGAGAACATGGAGGGGGAGGAGAAGATGCATTATGCTCAGGTGCCAGGTTGTGATCCCCTTCCCTCCTGCATGGAACTGGGGCTACCTCATATGAGGCCAATCGTTTTCTGGTCCAAATCCAAATTCACTTACAATTCTAGGTCTAGTCTGCACTACAGAAATAATGCAGTTTGATATTGCTTTAAGTGCTATGGGTCCAGCCTACGGAACCATGGGGCTTTTAGTTTGGTGGGACCCCAGAAGGCTAACAAATCCAGCATAACTACAAATCCCAGCTTTCCATAGGACAGAGCCGAAGCAGTTAAAGCAGTGTCAGACTGCATTAATTCTGAAGTGAACAGCTTGAGATGTGAGTACTTGAAGGAGCATCTCTCCCTTTGTGGGAATGTGGGAGAGGACTTTTTCTGTGGTGGCACCCCAATGGTGACAGCTTAGGTGTCATTCTGGGGCCAAGTCAAAACATGTCTTTTTTTACATTAAAGCCCTTGGGGCCTAGTAGATTTTCGACTTTCTTAATTTTTTATTTTTTTATGTTCTTATGTATCATACAGTCAGTCCTACGTATCCATGGATTCTTCATACACAGATTAAACCATCCATGGTCAGCAAATACACACACACACAGAGTATATTGCATTCCAAAAAGAAGACATTGCTTTTGGTCAAGAGTGTGATGTGACACCTTATATAAGGGCACCGTTTTACTATGCCTTTGCATACAGTTGGCCCGCCTTATCCACGGATTCTGTGTCCACAGATTCAACCATCCGTGGCTTGAAAAAAAATTTTTTTAAAAGTATAAAAGCAAACCTTGATTTTGTCATTTCCACCGTTTCACTCTGCCATTGTATTTAATGGGACTTGAGCATCCATGGATTTTGGTCCTGGAACCAAACCCCAGCAGATACCAAGGGCCTGCTGTAGGTTGCGTGTCTGTATTTTATTTTAATGTGCCATTGCAAGCCGCCTCGGTTCCCATATTAAGAGAATGGCAGCTTATAAACTGAGAAAATAAACAAAATGTACAAATCTGCAGGTGTGCTGTAGGTTTAAACTTCAATTTAAATGGTCTCATATGTTCATATAGGTTCATATGTGTTTGGTCTAAGTTATTTTTTGACTCTTTCGCAATATGAAGTAGAAAGTTTTCACAGCCGCTGGTGGACTTTCCAGAGTTTTTTCTAAAGCAGACCCCACAGACCCACTCCGGTTTCCATCCCGAAAAGGGGCTCAAACCCCTTCCTCCTCCCCCCCACACCAACCTTAATGAAGTAGTTTGTGCCAGCCACCACCTGCGGACGGTAGGAAATGGCCTCGAATGTGGAGTAGTTCTGGTTGACTTTGGCCTCCAGCTGGCCCTTCATCTGGAAGGCAGAGAGAAAGCCCAGGCTGCAGGGGTTGCAATCCCTCTCCCCAAAGAATAGCAGAGGACCCTGGGGAGGGGTCAGGGTTGGGAGAAAAAGTGGGTCCCCGAAAGCAGCCCAGAGCTCCTAAGTCAGGACAAGGTGGGCGAGATGGTTGGGTGCCCAGCTGGGACCTGCCTGGCCTTTGATGGGGCTCCATACTCATGCCACCATGGGCACTGGGAAAACTCAATGTCTTGTCCCCTTTCATAGAATTATAGAATCCTAGAGTTGGAAGAGACCCCAAGGGCCACCCAGTCCAACCTCATTCTGCCATGCAGGAACTCACAGTCAAAGCATCCCCTGTGACAGATGGCCATCCAGACTCTGTTTAAAGACTTGCAAGGAGGGAAACTCCATCATCACTCTCCATTGAGGGAGTGTGTTTCACTGTCGAACAGCTCTTTCTGTCAGGAAGTTCTTCCTAATATTGAGATGGAATCTCTTTTAGAATCCTAGAGTTGGAAGAAGAGACCCAAAAAGGGCCATCCAGTCTAATCCCTTTCTGCCATGCAGGAAATCTCAGTCAAAGCATCCCTGACAGATGGCCATTCAGCCTCTGCTTAAAGACCTCCAAGGAAGGAGACTCCACTACACTCCAAGGAAGGAATGTGTTCCACAGGAAGTTCCTCCAAATATTGAGGTGGAATCTCTTTTCCTGCAGTTTGCATCCATTGCTCCATTGTCTCTTATTCTCTGGAGCAGCAGAAAACAAGCTTGCTCCCTCCTCAATATGACATCTCTTCAAATATTTAAATAGGGCCCTCATATCACCTCTTAACCTTCTCTTCTCCAGAGTAAGTATCCCCAGCTCCCTAAGACGAAAGAGGACCCTCAATTGTAACCATGAAAGAATAATCAAGGGTTTCCTGGCAGAAGAGATAGATGCCCCTTGGGGAATCCCTTCCAGCTCTATGGTTCTATGGACAGTCTGAGCTCAAGACCGAGAATCGTAGAGGTGGAAGAGACCCCAAGGGCCCTCCAGTGCAGTCTGCCATGCAGGAACTCTCAATCAAAGCATCCCAGACAGATGGCAGAGGCGATAAGGCCACCTCTGGGCTTCTCACCTGACTAGTGATGGCCTGGACTTCAGGGGTGGCCGGTTTGGTTGGAGATAAGCCTCCAGCCAGCATGGCTACTGAAGGGTCTCCTGGCGATGCCAGTCTTGGGGCTGCTTGGCTGGGAAGGAGCAGATGCGTTGTGTTTTGCCTTCTGGTTTGAGCCGGGGAAGTTTCTTGGGATCGCTGTTCCCATGTCAGGTAGACAGCATGCGTGGGAGTGATCTGCCCATTGCACGCCTGTGTTCACTGAGGCACACCCAGCCGTTGAACCAGATGGGCCACTTCCAGCCCCAATGGCAACAGGAACAGCACCTTGCTTGGAGCATAGTCCATCTAAGGCAGTACTTCTCAAATAGTGGGGCGGGGTCCCCAGAGGGGGGGGGCGCGGCTCCGTAAAGGGGGGCATTTATAGACAAATGACTATTTACAGTCGCGCGGGGGGCGGGGGGGGGCAAAATATTTTCTTTCTTTCCTAGGAGGGGCATGACAGAAAATAATTGAGAAGCACTGATCTAAGGGCTTTGGTGGAACATCCCCCTTGCAGGGTGACATGAGAAGGTGGTGAGTAGTTAAGCAAAAGGGCCTCACATTGGCTGGCAAACCATCAAAACCAAGCATTCATGATCTTTCCATGACTTTTTACCTTTTCCTTTTTTAGAAACAGGTACCAGCTAGCTCTGAATTGTCTTTACAGGCTATAAACCACTCCTGCAAAGACATGCCTGGAATGTGCAAAGCAGCAGCCACTGGGGACTGGGAGGAACCAACCCTCCCAAGGCGGAAAGACACAACCCTTTTTACAAGAAGATTTGCACAATTTCCTACCAAGTGAAGCCAGTTTTTCTTCCGCGTACCTCCTTTGCTTGGCAGCCTAATAAATAGGAGGCGGCGCTGGTTGGTGCGAGTCCAGCTGATGGGTTTAAGCATGAGAACCTCTCCACTGTTTCTGTTTCTGACTTATGGCGACCCTATCATGGGGGTTTCTTTGCCAAGATTTGTGCAGAGGAGGTTTGTTAGTGAGGCTAGCAAACCTCTGAGGCTGAGAGAGTGTGGCTTGTCCAAGGCAACCTGGTGGGTTTCATGGCCAAGCTGGGATTTGAACCCTGGTCTCCAGAAGTCATAGTCCAATGCTCAAACCATTAGGCCACACTGACTCAAGTGGTTGTTTGTGTTGCTGTGTGTCTTCAAGTGGTTCCCGACTTACCGGCAACCCTAAGGCGAACATATCATGTGGTTTTCTTGGCAAGATTTGTTCAGAGGAGGTTTGCCACCCCTGCCTTCTCTGAGGGGCCAGCCTGCAGATAGCCCTCCCTACCATTTGAACTAAGACCAGAAACAGCAAAATGCAGGCCTAGGACTAACATCTTCAATTTCTTTCTTCTGTTTGCCTGATGAAGAAAAAGCCAGTGTGACTTCGAAAGCTTGCAACAGCATTTCAGTTGGTCCAATAAAGGTATCATTGTTTGGATGCTACGTGGCAAACATGGCTACCCCTAGATGTTAATGACATGAGGGTTAGACTAGATTGCTCCAGGAGACCAGGGTTTGAAGCCCATTGGGTGAACTTGGGCAGCTCACACTCTCTTGGGCAGCTAAGAGGAATTTTTAATATTCTATATCTATCTCACCTTTCTCCTGGTCTATGACCCCAAAGAACGCAACCCAAGTTAGCCAATGGTTATGGGGGCAGCATCAGGTTGTACTTCTACTGTGCAACCACATGCCACATTTTAATGGGAAACCTGGACTACATCTCCACTGCCAAATTAACGTGGTTTGACCCGGCTTTAATTATCATGGCTCAGTGCTATGGAATGTTGTGCTTTGTAGTTTTCATAAGCTACTTAGCCTTCCCACCAAACTACAGATCCCAGAATCCCCGCGCACTGTATGATGACAGTGCCAAACTACATTATTTCTAGGACTGCAAATGTCATCACTAGGAATTTGAATTTGCCCCAGAAGCCGATTGGCATTCAGATGGGGCAGCCCCAGTTGTGGCACTCAGGGACCTCTGGTGCCACTATAAACTATATATCCCAGAATTGCATAGGATGGAGCCATGGCAGTCACAGTAGTGACAAACAGCATGAATTTTACCATGTGGCAGCCACCCGGGACACCCTTGTCTCCAGTTTGTAGCCTTTCTTTGTTTGCCTTCTGATTTTTCCACTTTTTCTCTTACTGGAAAAAAAATCAAGAGAAAAAAAGTCACTTCCAAGTGCCTTTTGAGTGTGGAAACTGGAAGGTCTCCACCAGAAGAACCTCCCGTCTCAAGGTCTGTACATGTCCTGTGTTTGCAAAGGTATTTCCCCAGGAAGAATGACGCTGAAGCTGGCACAATGCCACTGGCTCACCCATCCATCCTCCCTCCGCAATGCTAGGGATTTCCTGTTGAGGAAACTGACACATCTCATGGCCTTCTGGTTTGTCTGTGCAAAAGCGAAAGAGAAGTCCACTGTCAGAGGAATAGGGAGGGTCCAGGTGCTGCATGCTGCTCACCTGTGGTCTCCATCTATTGTTGGCAGGTCAAGAGCTGCCCAGGAGCATTGCACAACCTGAAACAAAGAGGCAGCCCCTAGCAATGTCATGGGGTCAGAGGTGTCATTAGCGGGGTACGGAGGCTGCAGGCCGCACAGGGGGACATCCTATCTGGGGGCGGCACCAGACAATGGGGAGTTTCTGCCCTTAGGTAGAAATGAGCTTTGAGATTTGCCTGCTTCCCTTTAAAATGCTGAAAAAGTGGTGTGAGTGGGGTGAGGCTCAGTGGGAGGAGAACCAGAGAATCATAGAGATGGAAGAGACTGCAAGGGCCATCCAGTCCAACCCCATTCTGCCATGCAGGAACTCTCAATCAAAGCATCCACGAGTCACGACAGATGACCATCCATCCTCTGCTTAAAGACCTCCAAGGAAAGAGATTCCATCAGACTCCATTGAGAAAGTGTGTTCCACTGTCAAACAGCCCTTACTGTCAGGTGGAATCTCTTTTCCTAGAACTTGCATCCATTGCTCTGGGTTCTCTTCTCTGGAGCTGCAGAAAACAAGTTTGCTCCCTCCTCAGTGTGACACCCCTTCAGATACTTAAAGAGGGCTCTCAGTCATATCACCTCTTAACCGTCTCGTCTCCAGGCTAAACATACCCAGCTCCCTAAGTCATTCCTCATAAGGCATGGTTTCCAGACCCTTCACCATTTTAGTCGCCCTCCTTTGGACACATGGCTCCAGTTTCTCAATGTCCTTTTTGAATTGTGGTGTCCAAAACTGGACACAATATTCCAGGTGGGGCCTGACCAAAGTAGAATACAGTGGCACTATGATTTCCCTTGATCTAGACACTATACCTTTATTGTGATGTGGCAGCTAGAAAGGCCAATGTAATTTTAGGCTGCATCAATATTGATGCAGCCTAAAATCACACTGGCCTCTCTAGCTACCATATCACACCGTTGACTCATGTTCAACTTGTGCTCTAATAGGACTCCGCGATCCCTTTCATATGTCATTTTGTCAAGCCAGGTGTCCCCCATCCTGTATCTATGCATGGTAGAGAATTTACTAGAGAACAGGGATGACCCAGTGGCTCAGCAACAGAGTTTGCCCACTTGAGCCCAGGTCCGTGCCACCCTTTGACGGAGGGCCTTGGTCCTGACAGCATAGACGATTGGGTTGAGCATAGGCGGAAGGAGCTGGTAGAGGTTGGCCAGGAGGATGAGGAGGTGCTGAGGGATGAGGCCATTTCCAAAGCGATGGGCAAAGAAGGAGAAGAAAGCTGGTGTGTAGAAGAGGAGGATGACACAGAGGTGGGAGCCACAGGTGCCCAGGGCTTTGAGCCGGGCCTCTCCGGAGGGCAGCCGGAAGACCGACCTGAGGATCAGGAGGTAGGAGAAGAAGATGAGGAGGCTGTCCACACCTGGACACAGAAGGGTAGTGGTGAAGCCATACCAGATGTTGAGGGCAATGTCCACGCAGGCCATGCGGGCGATGCCCATGTGTTCGCAGTAGGAGTGGGGCATCACCCGCCGCCCACAATAGGTCAGCCTCCTCAGGAGGAAGATGGTGGGCAGCATCACGCAGATGCCCCTGGCCAGGGCCACCATGCCCATCTTGGCCACGGCAGAGGGAGTGAGGATGGCCACATAGTGCAGCGGGTGGCATATGGCCACGTAGCGGTCAAATGCCATAGCTAGTAGGATGGTGGACTCTGCGATGAAGCTGACGTGGGTGAAGAACATCTGGGCCAGGCAACCCTCGAAGGAGATCTCTTGGGAAGCGGACCAGAGGACGGCCAGGGTTTTGGGTGCTGTGGAGGAGGACAAGAGGAGGTCAGCCATGGCCAGCAGGGCCAGGAAGAGGAACATGGGCTGGCGGCGGAGGCCACGCTCTGTCACGACAAGGAAGAGCAGGAAGAAGTTACCCAAAAGCGCAACGAGGTACATCAGGCCAAAGACAGCGGCGATCCAGCAGTGATACTCCGCCAAGCCTGGGATGCCAACCAGGATGAAGGAAGCCGGGTAGAGACTGGTCTGGTTGGTGGAGGGTTCAGAGACCCACAGCATCCTTCGGCTCATTCCACAGAGATGTGCTCTCCCGCAAGAGATGCATCCACTGATATGGAGATGGAAACGGGCTGGTTTCTAGAAAGGAAGGGGAAAAGGAGGGAGGGAGAAAAAATGTTGTCAGATGACGGTGTGGAAAGTGCAGCCACAACTGGTGCCATCACAGAATCCTAGATCTTGAGGGACACCATGGACCACCGAATCTGTCCCCTTCCTCAATGCATGATCTTCAGGGTTCCCAAAAAACAAGTCAAGCCAGACTAATCTTATCTTTTGGTAGATGAAGGCAATGCTGTGGATGTAATGTATCTTGGTTTCAGTAAGGCCAGGAAGTACCTATCCAGCCTCTTTCCAAAGACATCCAGAGAAGGAGATCCCAGCACCTCTCCAGGCAATGGATCCATTGCTGAGCCACTCTTAAAATTAGGAAATTCCTTCTAATGTTCCTATGCAGTCTACCTTCCTGTAGATCTGGGTCCTACCTTTGGGGCTAGCGGATAACAAGTGTGCAGCCTCCCCTTTGTGGCGTTTGAGGTATTTCATTAGTTGATTGTTTTAGAATTATTCTAATGATACGTTTGTTAATTTGATAATTTCCTGCTTAGATTGTAAGCCTTAGGCAGGCTTTTATTTATTTGGATTTTGACCGCTCCTTATGGAAAGCTCCATGTAAACTTATCTGGCACTATATAAATAAATGGTAGCAGAAAAGACGAACTGTCAGATGGGCGTTGGAGCATCTGTGGGCGCGGAAGGGGCTCTTTGGAGGTCTTTAAACAGAGGCTGGATGGATATCTGTCAATGGGGATGCCTTGACTGTGAATTCCTGCATGGCAGAGTGGGCTTGGACTGGATCAGGGCCCTTCTTGGGGTCTCTTCCAACTCTGATTATCCTCATTGCCCTTCTCTGCCATAAACCAAAGTTGACTCAGTGGCAGTTAATAACACATCAAGGGGCTGAAATACATTCAAGGCACCAGATCACCTCTGATATGGAGATGGGAATCAGTAGGATCAGCTTTGGTTAGTATTTGGATGGGAGGACAGCCAATGAATCTCAGATGATGCAGGCTGTATTTCAGAGGAAAGGACTAGCAAAACCACCTCTGAGGATCCCTTGTCTGAGAGAACTCTGTGGGATTCATGGGGTCCCCAGAAGGTAAGTCACACATGAAGACAGACACGCACATACATATGTGTCTGAACTGCAGGACTGCCTTGTGTCACAAGGTGGCAGACAGTCCTTAGCCTCAGGAAGCTTCACACACATTCAGTTTTATAGACTCATAGTCATTGCGGTGGAAGGGATTCCCCACAAAAGGAAACCCAGGTGGATGCCCTTCCATGCAGGAATCCATACCTAAGGTACCCCTGAGTGATGCCCATCAAATGTCTATTTAAAGACCTCCAAAGATGGAGAGCCCACCTTCCAAGATACTCCATGCCACTGTCACAGAGCTCTTCCACTCAGGAAGCGTAAACCTAATGTTTAGGTGGCATCTCTTCTCTTGTGTTGTGAAGTGTGTGTGTGTGTGTGCGTGCACAGTCCAAAAGAGAGAGTCATAAGGATGCCCTCTGCATGCCCATAGTGGGTCGGGGTCCCTCTTCAGGGGTCTGTCTCTAGGGATGCAACATCACTAGGGTTGCCATATTCCAGTCCCTCATATCCAGGCATCCGATTTGCATATTATGCAAGTTATTACAATTATGCATATTATTGATTTGCATTATTCTGCTTATGGAAATTCAACACATTCCTCATTGCACTTTTCCTACTGTTATATTTCAACCACAATATGCATTTTGTGCATTTTGGCTGGTCAAAAGTATCACTGTTTTGTGGATTTGGGATGTTGTACTTTGCTCTATGGCCAACACAGCTAACCCTGAATATAGTACTGAGAGCTATTTCTTCTTCTTCCCCTACTTTAAGCTGCTTGAAATTAATGTTTTAGTATAATTGCTTGTTTAAAATTTTTTAATTGTACAATCTGTTGTTTTAACTGTCTTAAGATACATCAGCAGATTTTTAAAAATGTGCTATTTGTTATTTTAACATATTTTGTCTTATCCTACATTAGTAGAATTACTTATTTAATTTGCAATAAATCCGTTTGTACAACTCATTGTTTTAACTGTTTTTAACCTTAACTTGCATTAGTAGAATTGCTTATTTAATTTAAAAATAAAACATCTGTGCTATCTGTTGTTTTAACTGGTTTCCGTCTTAACTTACATTGTGAGGTTTGTGGGATCCCATATTGGGAGAAGGCCAGGATCTCTTTAAAAGAACGAAATGGAATGGAGCAGATTAATAGACTAATCACTTTTAAGCAAGCTAAGCTTTGATCAAGATCTTCCATCCTTAATATTTTCATTTCAAACTTCATTTCTGCTGTATCCATAGAAATTGCAGGACGGCACGCTTTCTTCAAGGGGAGGCGGGGTGGCCAGAGGTCCTCGCTGCAAAGGAGGACAAGGCAGTGCCAAATGTAGGACATTCAGGAAAAACGTAGGACGTTCCAAAATGAAACCTAAGCACATTCATATAAATATAAAATCCAATAGCATCAAAAATCCACCAAATAGTGATACCTTCATTGGCCAACCAAAATGCACATGTTGCATTCTTAAAAATTATACAGGAGGGAAAAGCCTGAAGATGTTAGCTACAAGCCTGTATTTTGCTGTTTCTGTTCTTAGTTAAGATGGTTTGGAGGGGTATCTCTTGCAGGCTGGCATCCTTCTGGCCAAATGGGTACCAGGAGGTTCTAAGTCCAGGAAATTTAACACCCATTTGCAGCACAAAAAAGATACTTACTTCCTTTGCAATCCAATATGTCTCCATCCTTAGTGAGGCCACAGGAAACTGGATTTCGTAAGAAGCCTTCATATAAAATTATAGAATCATAGAGTTGGAAGAGACCGCAAGAATGGCCTTCCAGTCCAACCCCTTTCTTCTGCCATGCAGGAACTCTCCATCAAAGCATCCCCATTGACACGATGGCCATCCAGCCTCTGCTTAAAGACCTCTAAGGAAGGAGACTCCACTACACTCCATTGAGGGAGTTTGTTCCACTGTCAAACAGCTGTGTCTTAGTCATGCCCAAAATGGAGGACCTTTTGGAATTCCTCCTGGACAGAAGGTTGAAATGTAGTTCATCTCTTGGAAAAGGAGGACATCTGGCCACCCTCAAAGCACTCCTTGTGACAGACGGCCATCCAGCCTCTGCTCGAAAACCTCCGAAGAATGAGACTCCAGCACTCTCTGAGACAACAGCTTCCACCATCAGAACAGCTCTTACTGTCAGGAGATTTGTCCTAAAGTTAAAGTGGAATCTTTCTCCTGTAGTTTCTGTCCTTGGGTCTTTGTCCTAGTCTCTGGAGTAGCAGAAAACAAGCTTGCTTCATGGGCCAGAAAACCATGCCTTATGAGGAAAGACAGGGAGCTGGGTATGTTCAGCCTGGAGAAGAGACAGTTAAGGGGTGATATGATAGCCCTCTTTAAGTATTTGAAGGGGTGTCATGTTGAGGAGGGAGCAAGCTTGTTTTCTGCTGCTCCAGAGAGTAAGATATGGAGCAATGGGTGCAAGCTCCAGGAAAAGAGCTTCCAGCTCAACATTAGGAGGAACTTCCTGACTGTAAAAGAGCTCTTCAACAGTGGAACACACTCCTTCCTGGGAGATTTTGGGGGAGTCTCCTTCCCTGGAGGTCTTTAAACAGAGGCTGGATGGCCATCTGTCAGGGATGCTTTGACTGGGAGTTCCTGCATGGCAGAATGGGGTTGGACTGAGTGGCCGTTGTGGTCTCTTCTAGCTCTATGATCCTATGACTGAATGTGACATCTCTTCAAATATTTAAACAGGGCTATCATATCACCTGTTCGCCATCTTGTTGGAAAATCATTGCCTTCTCTCTCCCCCTCCTCAAATAGATAGGATTTTCCTACATGCATCTCTACTGTCTTCTATCTCTATTTGCATGCCATTTGGTCCTGCTAAATTCCAGGGGCAATAAATGCCTATGTAAGTTGGTAAACAGATCATGGGATCTAAGTAAATTGCTTAGGAAGTTCTCACCACAATAGATCTCTCCTGCTTCCCTTCGGTCTCTCCATCATCTTTCCTCTGAAAGATGGTGAGATACAAACCCCTTCTTTTACCTGAACTATTCTCTAGATAGGTGAGGATGTAGCTTCCATGGATATGGAGATTTAAGCCATTAGTAAAGTTTTGTTTTTAAACTACAGTACAAGCTATTTGTGTCAGCCTCAGTCCTTATAGAAGCATCTTAAGGCAAAAGACCCTTTCTGCTGCTCTGCTGATTCTAAAGCAAGACCCTCACAGCCTTGGCTTTGATAGTTTGGATATGTTTGTTTCCTTACCAAGGGCTGAAGCCTTGGGAAACTTGAATTCCCCTACACATCTCTTCTCTAGGCTGAACATACCCAGCTTCCTAAGCTGCTCCCCATATACAGACCTTTCTCCATTTTATTCCCCCTCCTTTGGACATGCTCCAGCTGGTCCACATCCATCTTGAATTGGGGTGCCCAGATTGACATCCCTCCTTCTTTCAGTCTCTCTGCACAATGCAAACCCTGACAAAACCTGCAGGAACCGAGGGAGGAATTTGGCCTGTCTCCCTTCTCTTGGGGGGCATTCAGTGGTCCAGTCGAATAGCAAAGTGAGAAGGGGACCTCACGGAAGTTGGGTGTTGCAACAAGTGTAAAGTGGGGGGACATCTTGATGCAAAGCTTTTCCCCAAGTGAGAGATAAGGGGGTCCTGGAGAACAAGGGGAAAGGACTTACCGTGGTGGGGAAGGGGTCGTCTCAAAGGTGGCGGTGGGTTCCTGCTGGGAAGTGGAGAGAAGATCTAGTGTTTCTGAATGGAAACCATGGAAGCTATTTATCTGGCTCTCCACCTTTCTCCATCTTCAGCAGCCCCAAACCAGCCAAGGCTCAAGGGGGTCCCTTGGCTACTCCTCTGGACGACCATAGTCATCATTTCTCAACTTGCTTTCAAACCTGCCCAGTTCTTCCAGGGAGAGGATCAGCTGCAACCAATCCTCCTCAGGCCTCTTAGCTTGGCCCAGTGGGGCTGGTGTTGCTGACCAAGCATCCTTCAAGAGGAGGAGGAGAGGTTGTGTGTTGCACCCCAGAGAGAAAGGGAGGAATGGCGGAGGGTCCCCAGTGAAGGGGGCACCAGCTGTACACCTGGCCAACAGCCTCCTCCGAGGACCTTTCCCTTCTGCGCCTGCTTTTGTTATTTCAGAATTAACATTGCAAGGCCTTTGGTTACTCACCATGATGCTCTTACAGCAATTAGGAAGGAAGGGGTTTGAGGAAACAGCAAAAGCATCTCTCACAAATGTCAATGAAAGCAGACCAAATATCTGAATGTAAGTCCATTTGTAATAGAATTCAAAGGCCTAGCCATGTTAATTCTGGAAAATCAGTCTGCGCAAAAGGATCTCTTAGCACCCTTGAGAGTAACTGAAAGAAATCAAATATATTAAACAGAGGCTGGATGGCCATCTGTCAGGGATGCTTTGATTTGGATTTCCTGCATGACAGAATGGGGTTGGACTGGATGGCCCTTCTTGGGGTCTCTTCCAACTCTATGATTCTATGATATACAGTATGTTAGTCTGTAGAATCAATATGTAGAGATCTTGTGGCACCTTTGAGACCTAAAGGAGATGGCAGCATGAGCTTTCATAGACTTCAGTGAAAGAAACGTAGCGTGAGCTTGATCCATCTGAGGAAGTAGACTTTTGTCTGTGAACACTTGTTCAGTTGTACCCAGCTTATGAAAAGCAGCACTTGTTAGGTGGCCTCCAGAACACACACACTATCTGGAGCAATAGTTCTTAACTTCTGGACCTTCCAGTGTTTCAGATTTCAACTGGCAGAAGCCTCCAGCAACCGCAGATAATGGGTAAAGTGCTTCTGAGGTTGAGACTCGTGCCTACAGAGACCCTCACGAATCCAATGGGCAGCAACTGGACAGTCGGGCATGGACTCTGCAATGAGTCCCAGCTTTGAGGAATGCATCTAAGCAGCCGCATGGCTGAGGACCATGTGTGCAAGCGATGTAGGTCTCCCAGGGCTCAGATCCCAGCCCAACAGAGCCAGGGTGAGATGGTTGTTGTGCCAGGAGTATAGAGGCGGAGAAGCTGGTCTCTGCATGGCACAGCCATCTCCTCCACGCATGGTGCACCTCTTTGTGTCTTCTGATGGAGGGCATCCGAAAAGGTCAATGCTATTTTGGGTGCATCAATAAAGTATAGCATCTAGATCAAGGGAAGTAATAGCGCTTCTCCATTCTGCTTTGGTCAGGCCCCACCTGGAATATTGTGTCCAGTTCTGGGCACAATTCAAAAAAGATGTTGAGAAGCAATGGATGGAGGCTACAGGAAAAGAGATTCCAGCTCAACATTAGGAGGAACTTCCTGACAGCAAGGGCTGTTTGATAGTGGAAGACATTCCCTTGGAGTTTTGTGGTCTCCCTTCTTTGGAGAGCTTTAAGCAGAGGATGAATGGCCATGAGTCACAGGGGATGCTTTGATTGTGAGTTCCTGCATGGCAGAATAGGGTTGGACTGGATGGCGCTTAGTCTCTTCCAACTCTATGCCTCTGTCATGAGGAAGAGTTGGGTTGAGGAAGTTGCCGCTTGCCCCGTCGTGAAAAGGGCTTCCTTACCAGGAGGATGGCAACCATAATAATAATAATAATAATAATAATTATTATTATTATTATCCTATTGCCACAGCCTTTTAATACAGTTCCTCATGTTGTGGTGACCCAAGCCCATAAAATCATTTTCGTTGCCATTTCATAACTGTAATTAAAAATAGGTGTTTTCTAATGGTCTTAGGCGACCCCTGTGAAAGGGTCATTCAGCCCCCAAAACCCCGCTCGAGAGCATCATAACTGGAAAATCCATTGGATGGCTTAATCCTGCTAAGTGTGGATAGGGAGGTTTGAGGAGGGGCGTCCCGTTATTAGAAGTCCAGGAAAGCTCAGAGAACTCCTGGGTGCTCTATCCACAGGCTCTGGCCATCCTTGATGACAAATCCTGTTATTACAAGGTACTGACTCAGTCCCACAGGAGTTGTGGCAGGCTGTCATTGTTTACCACACTCTGTACATGCCCAGATGCACTCTTCATTAAGACACACTTGGCATCCAAATTTTACCTCTAAAAGTAGACTGAGGAAGGGCCAACTTCACGGTGGTTTGCCCAGGATACTCAATCCCAAGCAGCCCATTGTGGCCTGTGCAGAGACCATCATAGTGCCTTAATCTATCAGTACATTATCAAAACATCCATTCACTCTTAGAATCATAGAGTTGGAAGAGACCACAAGGGCCATCCAGCCCAAACCCCTTCCATGCAGGAACTCTCAATCAAAGCATAAAACGTCACAGACTAAGCCCAGCAGTTCTGGCTTTCCAGGCAAGTTGTATACAGTGGGCCCTTGGTATCTGCTGGGGTTTGGTTCCAGGATCCCCCATGGATACCAAAATCCATATATCCTCAAGTCTTATTAAATACAAGACCGTAGTAAAATGGTGTCGATTATATAAAATGGCAAAATCAAGGTTTGCTATTCGGAATACAGTGGTACCTCGGGATACGAAATACCCAGGTTACGAATTTTTCGGGATACGAATAAATCCCATAGGGATTTATTGTTTCGGGTTACGAAAGTTTTTTCGGGTTACGAAAAAACTCCGGCGCTGTTTTAAATGGAGCCGCGGCGGAGCCGCGGCTTTTTTCCCCATTAGCGCCTATGGCAATTCAGCTTACGAAGGTTTTTCGGGTTACGAAATTAGCCGCGGAACGAATTAATTTCGTAACCCGAGGCACCACTGTATGTTTTTTAAAAATATTTTCAAGTCATGGATGGTTGAATCCATGGATGGGGGCCGATTGTAGTTCAAAATATCTCTCTCTCATGTACAGATGACACACATACACATGCCTGAACAAACATGAGGCACAGCACAAGATTTCTCCAGTCCAGGACCCGTCTGTCAGAAAGCCACCCCACAGCTTCCAGTAGGCAGTAATACTTTATTGAGTACATTCACTTTCCACACAACTTGCTAACTAACAACATAACTTGAAAGACTCGTTGGAAGAACAATAGGAAAGCAACTACTTATAAAAAGAGGTGCCCACAGTCCACAGGTGGGCAGGCTGGCCGGGCAGAGCACTGGGAGGGGGTGGGCAGCTTCCCCAGGAGAGAAGGACAAAACATCTGTTTCAGGGGTGGATTCGACCTTCTGACCATTGGAGGGCACAGCCACCCTCTAAGCAGCAGCTCTGTTATGCCAAGCTGACTGCAATATTGGCTTGGGCAAGGGAGTGTGCAAGAGGCAGGCAAAAGAGAAAGAGCGGCTTATGCTGCCAGGAGGAGCACAGGAAGAGAAGGAGCAGTGAATTGGGGCCTGGCTGGTCATCCTCTGCTCTTTCACCTTGACCATCTTGGCTCCAAGCACACCATTATCTGATGGTCATCCTCTGCTGTTTCTCCTTGATCACCTTGGCTTCAAATCCACCATTATCTGCCCTCTGATGGAAGGCAACAGATAAGGAGGAAGAAGTTGCCTGCTGCTGCCCGTTGTGAGAAGGGCTTCCTTACCAGAAAGATGGTGGGCATCGAGGGGGACCCACAGGCGCAAAGGAAGCCTGGCTGCTGAGCTCAGGGCTTCTGCGTCCTCACGTCTCCTTGGTGCAGCTGAGTTGTTTTGGGGCTCTACTGTTGCTCATGGGGCAGCAACTGTCAGTCTAGGTATGTGGAAGCTCTGGAGCATCCAGGTTCCAAGCCCACCACCATTGTCACAGCGGCTGGGACCTGAAAGGATACACACACCCCTTCCTACCCTGCAGAAATAATAGACACAACCTGCCCATGGGGGTTTCAAGGACAACACATCCTCTCCAGGCTGGTGTCTGCAACTCAGAAACCCTGGCTTCAAAATCTTTTTTTATCAAGACAAAAGAGAACAAGGAAAATGTGGGGCCACTCTTCAGCACAGTTAGAACACACAAAAAACTGGCCTCCTCTGACTTGCTCTCGCAGAGGCAGCTGAGACCAAAGTAAAAAAGATGCTGAGAGATCAGAGGCTGGAGGACTACTGCAGCCTTTCCCAAAAACCTGCTCCAGGGACACCATGAGTGTTGGACGATTTCAGGGCTGCCCACCATCTCTTCTAGTTCGGTCTCAGGACTCCCTGAAGAAGGGGTTGGAGGAAAAGGTCATGAGGTCCAGAGACTTTGAGAGCACCAAGGCTGAGTCCCTCGCACACGCACACCCTGCTGCAGCCCAGAAAAGCCAAAGGATGGTCCGGCAGGTCCAAAAGGTGCATTGGGCTTGTGTTGGATCCTCATGCTACTTACAGAGGCGCAGAAGTTGGGACTAAAAGGAGAGAAAAAGAGCATCAGCAGAGCAGCAGAACCTCCCCCTTGAAAGGACCACCATGGGATTCCTAAACTGCCCCCTTTTTGCTCCCTTGAGAATCTACCCCTCTGCACAGAACAGGAATGCCAAGAGACCCTGAGGGAAGGCAGTCTACTAAGGCTACCCACTGCCCCTACTCAAGGAGGAACTACCTCAGCCTCCCTCAACCTCCTAGCCCAGATCTCTTGCTCCCACTGGTCAGAGGACACTCCCCAGATAGAGCTGATGACCTGGAAGGCAGAGTGGCCAGACCTCAGGCAGAGGGACCCTAGCATTCGTATCCATTTGTTAATTGGGGCGTGTGGTATTTCATTCTTTGCTACGCTGTGAATGTATTTCAACTGTTTTAATTGGATGGCTTGTTTTAATGGTTTTTAAACTTGGGTACTGTATATGGCTTTAACTTGTTTTGAAAGCTGCCCAGGATCCCATGTTGGGAAAAGTGCAGGACATTAATTAAAAAATTATTTGCATCATGGCTGAACATTATCCGCTGTCCAATGGCATAAGGGTTATTCTGAGTTCTGTCAGACCTGCTGAATAGTTCTAGGTTAGCCTGGCAGTACAAGGGTTAGAGGGGACCAGGAAGAAAACCTTCATTAGCAACACACTTGCTCTTTTGTTCTATCTGTTGGGACAGGAGATGGTTTACCCCTGCACAGTTCACTTTTCTTCCCCCCCTTCTGTCCTATATAAAACCAAGGGATCCATCTTCCGCTGCTCTTGACTGGTGTGTGTGTGTGTAGCCCAGCCCAGGGGACAGCTTACCAATGACCAGAGCGTCAGTCCAGACATAATCAGCTGCTCAGGGAACTTGGCTGCGAGGGAGACCTGGAGCCCACCCGCTCTGGGGAAGAGATGCTTTCTTCTGCTATAGGCCAGCCCCACTGCATCCCTTTACCACCAAACCAGTTAATTTGACAGCAGGGATTAATGTGTCAGAGTTTAGTATCAAATCAAAATACCAAACCCCAAGATTTTGGGGTGGCAGTGAATTGCTGCCAGCTCTGAGCCCAGCCCTCCCTCCACATAAGCACAGACTAGTGGATAGTTCTTCCTACACTGTAAGAACCTGTGGAGGTTGAGATTAATTTCTGCGTTGGAAAGGAGAAAATCTACATAAGCAAAGTGGAGGGAGGATTGACTTACCGAGAGCTTCCTCATACTCCCAAGGGCAGCTGGATTCAAGCGCTTCAGGTCCTTCTCAGTGAGGTCGCTGACTTTCATGCAGATGCTCTGAGGAGAGAACAAAATGACTAAAGCTAAAGACAGCACTGTTTGGCTTTGGGGAGCCAGGAAGCACAGGGGCCCGCTAAGCGGAACAAAAGGTCTTGCTAGGGAAGGAGGGTGAAAGATGCAGCCGCTGGGGGAAGCCGTGGCTTTCTCATGGCTTTGCATGTTTGGAAAGCAAGGGGGTGACATGGATCATTACTTGGGCTGGGGATAGTGAAACACCACTACTTAGCTCCATCCTTTTGTTCCCCCCCCCCCACCACTGGCACTCTGTATGAAAAACCCACCTGCAGCCTCTCAAGACTGTTGCCTATCATTCAAACCCTTCCTTCCCTTCCCTCTGTTTGGCTGAATTTAGGTGAGTCAGGGGCGCAGGAAATAAATAATAAATAAATAAAACTTTAATTTATATCCCGCTTTTTGTTACCACAATCAAAGTGGCATACAACCTTAAAAAAATACAATATATACAATTCCCCCCTTTAAAAAAGGATTAAACAATTCTATGCATTAAAATTACAAATGATAAAATCTAAGGTGGGTCGAGTCTTCGCATATATATAAATAAATAAAATATTCATCCTTACCTGCATTTAGAGGAAGACTCCCTGGCTGCCCCTCCAATGACTTTCATGTGCACAATGGGCATTTAGTGGCTTTCCTATTTATGCCCTGTTACAGGCTTCCCTCCTTCCTTGCGTAGGATAAGAGCCCCCATTTCTACTGGGTGCCAACACTGCCCTATCCAAAGCTCAGTGAAAGCTCAGAGGTCTCTGGGAGTTTATCAGCTTCTGGTGTCACAGAGACCTTCCCTCTGACACACACAGGAGACTCCAGAGGCACCAGGCACAAAAGGTGGGAGGAGGTGCCTTTGACTAAAACTGAAGCCCAAGCAAGCAGCTGTCACATTAGCATAAGGTATTGCAGACATGACGAGCCTCTGCTGTTCAAGCATGGCTCAAAGACACACTCAAAGACAGCCCAAAATGGACAGAAGCTGGTACCTACAGGTACCTGGGGAGCCATGTCAGTATCATGGGCACCTGGTATCCAGAGTGCCCATGGCTTCCCTTTCGCACCTGTTAACAGTCACCCCTACCAAGCATAGGGGGAATATACTGGCATAATCCCGCCTCTGCTTGGTTATTTATTACTTTTCTCCCACCCCCAGCTAGCTAGCCCAGTCTCTGCCTTACCTCCCCTCCATCAACAGGAAGGGTGATGAAGACGTCGTTGCTGTGTCCTAGAGGGCTGCCATTGGCAGAGATGCTGTACACACGCTCCTGTGGGGCTGGGGGCCGCAGTCCAGGGGTTTTAAACATGCTATGGCAGGGGAAAAGAAAGAAGGATGTTCCTAAAAGGCAGGGACCCTTCTCCTCCACACTCCAGAGGACTCTCCTGCAAGTGCCCTCAGACACACCCAGGAAAGCCTGAGAGAGGTCAGCAAAGGTTTGCAAAGAAGGAGATAGCCCAGAGACAGGCCAGAGATTTGGTAACACACCAGCCTCATGGTGGAGACAGAAACAGAAATGGTTGTGCCCCTGTCCAAAACTGCAGAAGCCCTCCCTTCTGCAAACAGAGCCTTTGACCCACCCCTTGTAAACCTCCAACAGACACAGGTAGGCAAAGGGTAGGTTTGGCTCACCTGGGATCAAACCTTGGAGTTTGGATGGGGGTGGCAGTGCTGTTGGACGCCTGGCCAACTGGAGTGAAGACGTTGTTTCTGCTGTCCGTGCTTGGAGGGGGGGAAAAAGAGGAAACCAGCCAGTGAGGCTCATCTCCATGAGCCCTTTAGCTGGGCTGGGACTCCGTAGCACTCTGAGGGACTTATCAGGGCAGAGGCTCAGGCGGCCCACTTCCCAGGAAGTCAGGTACTCTGTGAAGGAAGGGAGGTTTGTCCAGCCTCAGCACCCCCCCCCAATTGCCCCATGCTTCCCTGCCCTGTTACCTTCGACTGAAACGGGTCGATCTGACAGAGGGTGGGCGGCTCTTCTTGGTTGATCTCTTTCCCTGAAACACAGGAACAGTGCTTGTGGCTCCATCCTGCAAAGGCCAGCAAGGCCTCTTCTTTCCCAAGGAAACCCATGAAGGGCCTGGACACGTCCCACTGAGGAGACTCCCAGGCCCTCTTCTGTTTCCCTAAGTGGGAGCAATATCCGAGAAAAAATAGTAGGGGGTCTTCAAGGCTGTGGCACTCCACCTTTGGAATGGTGTCCCCTTGTTTCTGCTGGCGGAAACATCGACATTTGTCTGCCAAGACACTCCATAGAAACTATTTAGATTCCTATGGCATTGTTACCCACGCTGCTCCATATAAATTTTGGTATAAATGATAGCCCTTAATGACCCCTAGATGAACTCCAATAGCCTGTCCACCATTGCCAGCAAGGCTGGAGGACATGTACACACACCCCTGAGGGGCACCCACATCATCATATCTCAGGAGTCGCATAAAAGGGATTATCATAGGACCAGGAAGAGCAAATGTTTGCCTTCCCTGAGGCTCTTGCCCCCTCTCAGGGTCTGTTGTCCGAGCAGCTTAAGACCACTAAGACAATCAGACAGGGACATCCAAGTGAAAAGAAAGTAATTCAACACCTTTGTTCTCACCATCAAGCACCTTTGCCAGAAGCAAGATTTTGCCTATAAATACTCCCAGATTTGCCTATTCACTGGGCCAGTCTGGATTTCAGGGAGAAGCTCTGTCCCCTTGAACCCTGTCCTGGCTCCTGACTCCTGGCCAGTCATTCCATGGCTGAGCCTCATGCCATCCTCATCATATTCCATTTGGATTCCTGGAGGGAGTCTACATTCTGGTACGTTTCACCCCAGTGATACCTAAAATCCTATTCCATGCTAACCCCTGCTTTTCCTGAGCCTTGTATGTGTGTGTGTATGCTAGTGAACTGTATGTGTTTTCCCCTTATAAATAAATTGATTATTAATTCTAGAAGTCTGTCTCAGCTCTATTTATCGGAATCCCCTGGTCTACTCCGTATACACAACGGGAGACGATTCTGCAAGGGCCGTCGTAGCAGGCCCTCCTCTTGCAATATTTGAGCTAATAACAATAATAATAAAATTCCCCTAAAGGGACTCTTGGCTACAGCATGGCAATAGATGCAGCAAAGAATTCCTTCTATGCTGCACGTATTGCGTCTGCAAAGTCTCCTCCAGCAGAGCTGTTCAGGGTGGTTAAAGAGTTAACTCAGTTGCCTCCCACCCTGAACTTTTTCTTGGAACCAACTAAAGCCTGCTATGATGCTTTTAATGACTTTATCGCGGATAAAATCTCTCAGATAAGGGTCGATATGTGGGCATTATAACAGAAACAGAAAGTGAGGTGTCCAGTGACTCTGTGGACTATGTTAGACTGGATCATTTTGAGTTTGCAAATTCCGATGAAGTGGACAAGATTTTTGGAAGTGTAAGGAGGACAATGCGCCGGCTTGATCCTTGCGCATCATGGTTGACCGCCAAAGAACGGGATGCAATTAAAACATTATTACAACTCATAATCAATGCATCCCTCAGGGAGGGAATATTTCCATTGAAATTAAAACAAGCGATAGTTAGACCACTTTAAAAAAAACCCTCCCTGGATCCCCTGGTGAGAGCCAATTATAGACTGGTCTCCTTATTACCATTTCTGGGCAAAGTGATGGAGAGGGCAGTTGCCTTCCAGCTCCAGACGGTCTTGGATGAAGCCGATTATCTGGAACCATTTCAAACCAGCTTCAGGGTGGGATACGGAGTTGAGAGTGCCATGGTCGCCTTAGTCAATGATCTCCGTCTAGGCATCGACAGGGGAAGTGTGACCCTGCTGGTGCTCTTGGACATCTCAGTGGCTTTTGATACCATTGACCATGGTATCCTTCTGGAACACCTGAGGGAGTTAGGTATCGGGGGCACTGCGTTGCAGTGGTTAAGGTCCTACATCTCAGGCAGATTCCAGATAGTGTTGCTTGGGGACAGTTATTTGTCCAAGAGGGAGCTCAAGTCAGGCGTCCCTCAAGGTGCGATTCTGTCCCCAGTGCTGTTTAACATTTACATGAAGTAACTGGGAGAGATCATCCAGAGATATGGGGAACAGTGTTATCAGTACGCTGATGATACCCAAATTTATTTCTCTATATCTCCAACTGCTGCAGTGACTAAGGATGGCATCTCTCCTCTGGATGCCTGCCTTGGGTCAGTGATGGGCTGGATGACGGAAAACTGACTCAAGCTGAATCCTGAGAAAACAGAGGTACTTGTGACAGGCACCCTAAGTCCGGGGAAGGAGTTTTGATGGGGTCACACTTCCTCTAAAGGAGGAAGTGTGCAGTTTGGGAGTAGTCCTGGATTCATCTTACAAAAAGGACCTTGAAGCAGTAGTACTTGCACTGGTAATCTCTTGTCTAGATTTTTGTAATGCGCTCTACATGGGGCTACCTCTGTACCAAGTTGAGAAGCTTCAATTGGTTCAAAATGTGGCAGCCAGATTGGTCACCGGAACACCTAAGTCGGCCCATACAACACCTGTGTTAAAAACTTCATGGCTGCTGATTGGCTTCCGGGTGCAACACAGTACAAAGTGTTGGTTATTACCTTTAAAGCCCTACATGGCTTAGGCCTGAGTTACTTGAGGAAACGCCTCTCCTTACACTATTTGCCCCGCACTCTCAGAACATCTGGGAAGAATTTATTAGAATACCATAAGCCCAGGTTATCTTATCTTATCACCACCTTAGATGCCTTTAAGAAGGCACTTAAGATAAGATCTCTTCCGGCAGGCGCATCCATCCGACCTCTTATAGGAGATCTTTAAGATAAAATATTTCACTTCTGGTTATGATATATGTTTTCTAGATGTTTTAGCTATTTTATTGAACTAATAATAATGTCAGTGTTTTATTGAATGTATTTTATATCTGTACTGTGTTGTTTTATTGTAATCCTGCCTCGATCCGCAGAGAGAGGCGAGGAAATACAAATAAAAATTATGATTATTATAACTGGCACCAACGTTGGTTTCTTTTCAGTGCCAGTTCAAGATGTGTCTTTGCATTAAAGCTTTTGGATTATCATTATAGCCACCTTTTCTCCATTTTGCGACTCAAAGCTTATTCTTATGTACCTTCCAAGTAATTTCCAACTTATAGAGACCCTAAGGAAAGCTTATCACAGGAAGAAGAGAGAAGCAGAGCCCTCCCTCCAGTCCATCTGCCTTGGTCAGAGGGAGAGAAGAACCACTGGACCTGATCCCCTTCCCCACCATCATTCCCTTCTCCTTTTGTGTCCTGTCTTTTTAGATTGTAAGCCTGAGGGCAGGGAACCATCTAATTAAAAATAATAATTGTAAGCCGCTCTGATAGCCTTTAGGGCTGAAGGGTGGGGCATTAATATCATAATAAATAAATACATGAATAAATAAATTTTCTTGACAAGATTTGTTCAAAGGGGTTTTTACCAGTGCCTCCCTCTGAGGCTGAGAAAGTGCAACTTGCCTAAGGTCACTCAGTGGGTTTCAAGACCAAGCAGGGATTCAAACCCTGTCACCAGAATCATAGTCCAATGCTCAAACCACTACATGATGCTGGCTCTTACAGAAGTTTTTTAAAACAGAAAAACCAATTAAAAAATCAGCCTTTCGCTGTTAAATATGCACATGGTTTCAAAGCTTTAAAAAAAACCCTTTAAAGCTGCCTGGACCTATTTGAGCCAGCCTGGTGCAGTGGTTTGAGTGTTCTAGTAGGACTCTGGAGACCAGGGTTCAAATCCCTGCACAGCCAGGGAAACCCACTGGTTGGCCTTGGGCAAGTCAAATTCTCTCAGCCAGAGAGGACAGGAAAGGCAAACCCCCCCTGAAGAATAAATCTTGCCAATAAAACCCTTTGATAGGTTTGCCATAAATCAGATGCAACTTGAAGGTACCTAACAAGGAAAATATTTGAAGCATTTGCTATGTTTTGATCTAGTTTAAATCATTTCTTGATTGTAATTTGGAATTGTTGCCTGGCTGCAAGGTGGCAGCAGCCATTCTGAGCCAAGAGGCACTCAAATACAATGGGCCCTCTGCATTTTCTGGGGTTAGGGGCACAAGACCCACATGAATGCGGAAGAATTAAAAAACAAAACACTATTTTTTAAACCGGAGACAACAGCTCTCTAGGATCTCCAGGTCCTCCAGCACAACTCTATGGTCAACATCTGCCAGAAGTTGATCACAGAATCACATTGGAGGACCTACAAATGGCTAGAGAAGAATTTTGTCTAGTAATCTCTAGGTGCTCCAGCACAACTCTATGGTCAGCATCTGCCAGGAATAGCAAAATCAGGACTCAGCAAATGCCAATGGGAAACCATTCAGAGTCCGGGGCTTTCCCAGCAGATAATGATCACCAATTAGCAGACACTAATCCTCCTTTGCATTAGCCTCCCAGGCTGAGGCCAGCCATCAGCACAGAACATACACATGCAAATCACTCCTGCATTCCCAGGCTCACACAGTATATATACTGTACACCCAAATTTTCCAGGCAAAGCATTCTCTCATGATGCCAGCCAGAGATGCTGGAGAAAGTCAGGAAGAAACTCTGCTAGAACACGGCCACAGAGCCCCCTGAAAAAACCCACAAAAAACTTGGGCCCACGAGAAGCAAAGTCCAGCAGCCATCAAGCAGAATAATGATGAGTACAGTGGTGCCTCGGGTTACGAAAATAATTCGTTCCGCGGCCGCTTTCGTAACCCGAAAAGCCTTCGTAAGCCGAAAACCCATAGGCGCTAATGGGGAAAAAAGCCGCGGCTCTGCCGCGGCTCCATTTAAAATAGCGCCGGAGTATTTTCGTAACCCAAAAAAACTTTCGTAACCCGAAACAATAAATCCCTATGGGATTTTTTCGTATCCTGAAAAATTCGTAACCTGGGTATTTCGTATCCCGAGGTACCACTGTAATTCATTTCCCTTTCCCTGTTATTGGGACTCAAGGTGGTGGCTCACAAAAGTTACAAATCATACACAGTTAAAACACTGACAAAGTCACAATACCAGAAACTCAGCAAACAGTTACAGTATTATGGGCATGGAGTTAAAATTACCCATGCAACTGAAAGCAATGGAAGTGAATCCATTCTACCCAATGATGGGTAAGAGCACAGGGCATTACCTTCCTCGACTGGTGCAGCATGTTGGGGTCCTGCTCTGAAGGGCCAGGTAGCAGAGTCTCCTTTTCCTGTCGGGACCTCTTCCTTGATGGAAGGACAGGACACTCCACCTCCTCATCTATGGTTTCTATGGCTTGCTTCGTTTTTTTGGCTGGAAGAGAGTCAGAGTGCACACATACACAGGAATCATCAGCCATTGGCAAGGAACTTGGAGGGAAGAGAGACAGAACTCCACACATGCGATGTGCCAAGGGCCTGAAGTGGCTTGTGCTTTCAGAAGACTGGCAAGAGCCATCATTATGAAAAATTGTGCATACTATTTTTGCAATGCACAATTGCACACACACACACACCTTAGGTTGCGAAAAGGCCCATATCGGCTAGTGTAAACAGGTCTGTCTTCAACAGGGATGGCCCTTGTGGTCTCTTCCAACTCTATGATTCTACTTAATGTTCTTAAAGGGCCCCCAGAAAAGAACTATGCAAGGTACAGGTAGGATAACAAAAACTCATCATCTGGACAGGGGGTTTTAGGCCATGCCATGCTCTTCCCAAGTAAAGGGGTAAATTCCCCACCCCAAAATTTTTAAGCAAAAGAGATTTCATTAAATATCAAAGCCAGGCTCATCCATGCCATAGCATCCCCAGTCTCTTCTTCTTCTTCTTCTTCTTATTATTATTATTATTAATATTAACCTTTATTTATAAAGTGCTGTAAATTTACACAGCGCTGTACATACAATCTTTTAGTCAGACGGTTCCCTGCCCTCAGGCTTACAATCTAAAAGACACGACACAAAAGGAGAAGGGAGTGGTGGTGGGGAATAGGATCAGGTCCAGTAGATCTTCTCCACCTCCAAGGCCTGGACCAAGGCAGATGGACTGGAGGAAGGGCTTGGCTTCTTGATGGATGGTTAAAAGGAGGCTTCCTGGGTCAGACAGGGGCTCACCCCTGGGAACGCTTCTCTAAACAATATAGTCTTTAACTCAGTTTTGAAACTGAGTAGAGAAGTGATGAGGTGTGATTGTGGGGGAAGAAGGTTCCAGGAGTAAGGGGCAGCAAGCGAGAAGGGACAAATTCGGGAGGGGGCAGTGTTAGTCCTACACTGTGACAGGAGACCTTGACTACCAGAGCGGAGGGTGTGAGCAGGAATGTAAGGAGAAAGAAGGTCAGATAAGTAAGGAGGGGCCAACCCATGGAGGGCTTTGAAAGTCAGTAACAAAAGCTTGTACCGGATGCGGAAGGGGAAGAGGAGCCAATGAAGGGAGGATAAAAGAGTGGAAAGACGAGAAGCTCAATCTTCGACATGTTGAGCTTCAAGCGCAAAAGCCGCATCCACTGAGAGATAGCAGTCAGACAAGAAGAAACTTGCTGTTCAAGCCCTGTCGAAAGGTCAGGGGTGGAGAGATACAGCTGAGTGTTGTCGGCGTACAGATGATAGGAGAAACCAAAAGAACTGACGAGTTTACCTTGAGACAGTGTGTATAGAGAGAACAGAAGGGGACCCAAGACAGAGCCCTGGGGAACTCCAACAGATAGCGGAACAGAGGATGAAGTCTGACCACCCGTGACCACTGCAAAAGAACTATCTGACAAGTAAGATTTAAACCAGTCGAGAGCAGAGTCGGAGAACCCAAGGTCAGAAAGTAGATCAACCAGGAGACAGTGATCCACAGTATCAAAGGCCGCAGACAAATCAAGAAGAATGAGAATAGAGTAGAGGCTGTTTGTCTTGGCCCGTAAGAGATCGTTTGAGATCTTGGTGAGGGCTGTCTCTGTAGAGTGCCGTGGGCAGAAGCCAGACTGGAAAGGGTCCAGGATGGAGTTGGCTTCAAGAAACTTAATACAGTGACAATAAATGACCTGTTCTAGGACCTTACAAAGAAAAGGAAGAAGAGAAATTGGATGATAGCTAGACAAAGAAGAGGGGTCGAGAGGGTTTCTTCAGAATTGGGGAAACGAGGGCATGTTTGAAGTCAGAAGGGAAGGAACCCATAGAGAGAGAGATTAAAGATATAGAGGAGCGAGGGCAGGAGAGAAGGGGCTATAGAGATTAGGAGACGGGAGGGAATAGGATCAAGAGAACAGGTAGTAGGTTTGGAAGAATTTAGCAGCGTAGAGAGTTCATCCAGAGAAACAGGGGGAAACCCAGAGAGTTTATTAGTAGAAGGTACCAGGAGGTTAGTGGTAGGGGGCAAGTTGGGAGGAACTATTTCAGACCAAATAGTAGTGACTTTAGTGATGAAGTAGTTGGCGAAGTCAGTGGGGGAAAATGATGAGAAGACAGGGGGAGAGGAAGGTTTTAGTAGTGTATTGAAGCAGGAGAATAAACACTTATGTATGGTTGTGAAAGATGGACAATGAAGAAAGCTGACAGGAAGATAATCTACCCAATCAGCATAGTTATACCAACCACTAAAAAGACCAACAAATGGGTATCTGAGAAAATCAAGCCTGAATTCTCTCCAGAATCCATAATGACTAAAGTGTGACAGTAGGCCGAGGAAGACTGCATGGCAAGGGAGCTGACTCCATCAAGGAGTCCCTGAATTTGCAACACCTGAAAGGGCACTTGATAACAGGGTCTCCTGGATGTTTCCCATTCACAAGCACAGTATAAATCAAAGCCAGCTTGATAACCAACCACCAACACAACCATGAGTGAATCAGGCCCTCCAGGACATTACAGGACCTACCTTTCCTAACAGTTTTGACTGGGGTCTGAATTGCTTCAGATGCAAGTTTGGTAATGTCCTGGATGTCCAAATCCCCCTGAAACAGAAAAGACAACAGTGAAGGACAGCTGGCAGTTTCGCTGAGTGAAGGCATGATGCCTACTTCTGGGCTCTGTCTCGTTTGGAGCTGGGAACACTAGCACCCCCAAACAGTGAGGCAGCTTTAGGCAGGGGAAAGAGGTGTGACCTACCAGGGCTAGCTTCTTCAGGTCCTTCTCACCTTCTCCTAGAGCTGGAGAGATCAAACACCACTATTAGAAACAGAAGGACGACAAATCAAAGGACCAAGGAGGAGAGCTTTTCCCTTGGTAAAACCAGGAGGATAATTTCTTAGTTTAACAGCCATGGAGGAGAGATATTTCAAGTCAGGGACAGGAATCCTACAGCTGCTCTGTGGAAGCTGTTAAGACTGCAAGATCCACGAGCCCCTTAGCCAGCATAGCCAATGAGGAAATGATGGGAGTTACAGTCCAACAACATTCACCGGCTGCAGGATTCTTACCCTTGCATTACAGCTGGGGTGGCAAATGTTGGGGGACACACTGGCCTCCCCGGAGTATCTTGAAGGGCTACACCCTCCCTGGAAAAAAGGAATATTTTATCCCAGCTGCCCCCCCAGAACAATTGGGGGGGGGGATCTGGCCATGTTTTTGGCCCTGTCTGGGCTATTTTAGGCTCAGTAGAATCTTATTTTTCCATACAGAAAGTGTTCCTCAAATTAACATTCAAGTCACTTTCTGTTTTTAAAAACGGGGGCCTAAAACAGCCTGTGAGGCCTATTGAAATCCCCCCTCCCCCCCCCGGTCTCCTTTAAAGGATGACTGAGGAAGTGATTTGGAGACGAGGAAGTTCTGAATTTTTCTTCACAAAATAATTCCAAAGTGGTTTTGCCCAGAATTGGTTTTGAGGCCCTGGGATCCACAACATGGGCCTCCCAGGGCTGAATGTTGCCCACGCTCTCATCTCCTCTGCTTTAGACCAAGTCAAGAAAGACACAGTTTCTTTCCTCCATAAAGTACCATTTTGGTTAGCTCACGTTTTAAGACCAGGTCTACAGCAGTGCTACCCAGAGTGGTGTGGCCTGTGCGCCAGTGCTGGTCTGCAAGCCGTTAACTCTGTGGCAAGTTTCCAGAAAAGAAACCACTGTAGCCAAAGGGGACAAAGAGGGTGCCAGGGAAAAATATAGACTGTAGGTTCCCCGCTTCAGATAATGTGAGCAGCAGCAGGTGTCTAGAGGACAGCACAGAGATGACAGCCTGTGAGAGTCTTTCTTTAAAAAGCATTTTGGCGCAAGTGCCTGAGAAAGGTCACTCCATGATGTACAGCCACAACAGCCCCATGGCTGTGTCAGCTAAAGATGGCCCTCGCTGGGAGGCTGCGACAGGCAGCTCAGGGAGAGCTCTCTGCAGCCTGCTGGGCACCGCTTCTGCTACGGCAGGGGAGAGCAACAACATACCACAGTAGCTGAGCCAGTTCATCTCCCTGACAGCCATGGGGAGGCGGAGGAGCTCGCTGTCGTACATGTGGCTGATCTCCGTCTGGAGGTGCTCACTGCTCAGCTTGATTGCCTGAATGCGTTCTTTGACTGAAAGGAAGCAGAAGAGGCAACAATGAGAGGGACAAGTCAGAGATGTCTCTCAAGCTGAGGGACAAGTCAGAGATGGTGGTCATCACCATCAAGTGAAAGAATGGCCTCTCGGGTGTTCTGGCCTAAGTGTTGAGGGCCAACAAAACCTAAGCAAAAAAGGCTTGCAAGGGTTAGGCCTGGACTCAAAGGAGCTGGAACAAGGCTCAGAAATTTACCAAGTGAATTGAACTGTACATTCATCCTATTTGACCTATTCCCTACAACTCACTCCCAGAGTTAAGACCAGAGGTCCCCAAACCAAAGGGTGCAAGATGGAATTTCAGGGGGCAGGACAAAAGAATGGCTTTAGTATCCCTGAGACATGAATCTATTTTTTTGGTGAATAAATTAGAATCTGTGGCTGGCATCTTCAGAGAATGCTTGCCTGGAAAAAGTGTGTGTGTGTGTGTGTGTATATATACATACACACATACTGTGTGAGCCTGGGAATGCAGGAGTGATTTGCATGTGTTTTGTTCTGTTACTGATGGCAGGCCTCAGGCAGGGAGGCTAATGCAAAAGAGGATGACTGTCTGCTGATTGGTGGTCATTCTCTGAAGATGCCAGATGCCACTGGAGAAAGTCAGGAAGAAACTCTTTTAGAGCATGGCCACAGAGCCCAAAAAAACCACAAAAAATCATGGATGAAAGCCATTGACTTTAGAATCTACCGCCCCAAGAATAACATTATGATACCAAACCCTGTCCTTCTCCCAAAAAGGGGACTTGAGGCCACTACAATATTTAAAAGTACAAATTAAAACTAGACAAAGTCATTCATGAAAGTATAAATATTGGAGTAATTTAAAAAGCAATTGAACAATTTATAAAGCTAAAGCATTAAACATTAAAACTCATTAAAACTATATACAAACCTTAAAAGCACCCCCCCCGGCCAGTTGCTAAAGGCCTGAGGACATAAATATGCCTTGACCTGCTGAGAGCAAGGAGAGGGCCATCCTTGACCAGAACAGTAAGGAATTAAACCAAGAAAAGGGCCTCATCAAAATCCAGAGTTACCACAGCCATTCGTCACCAGATAAAATAAACCTGAGATTAGGCCATATAAAAACCTTTCAGCTCAGCCAAGTCAAGAGGATAACTGTTGGAAAAGGAATGCTTTGACTGGGGAGGAAAGGCAAGTGAGGGGGGCCAGATGAGCCCCATGGATCTGAATTCAGATCCAAAACACACTGCAGCGGAAATACTCCAGTTTGAGACTGGTTTAACTAGCCTGGCTCAGTGCTAGGGAATCTCAGGAGTTGTAGCTGATCCTGGCACCAGAGCCTTAACCCCAGGAGCACAGCAATTGCTTTCTAATAGAGGCTGAATTCAAAGATATAGCTGTGTTAGACAATATCTGAACATCTACAGGCTAGTTTCCAAAGCCAGGATGGACTTGCCACTTCATTTCCACACACAAATGGTTTTGAATTGACATTCTCACATACCAATGGCATATATATATATGTCTGTCTGTCTGTGGTTTCCACTGCATTAAATGCATCTGAGGAAGCAGACTGGAGTTTAGGAAAGCTCATGCTGCCCTCTTCTTTCTTTCCGTTAGTCTCAGAGGTGCTACGCAATCTCTCAAGGTAAGAACAGAGGCTGTTACCTTCCTGGTCAAAGTCGTTTAGAAACGCGTCCAGCTTTTTGCTCTTCAGAACGTTCTTATTGTTCGCCCGTGACGTTTTCTTCCTTGAAGGAGCCATGGCCAGTCGGTGAGTCCTAAGGAAAAGAGAGGGGAGGGTGATGACAATCCACTTTCCCTCAGCTTCTGAGTCCGTAGCCAGTTCAAATCCTGAACGGGATGAAGAAATGAGACGCATCCCGTTTGACAGGATGAACTGGGCTGGAGAGAGAAGCGCTGCGCGGCCTCCAGCGGGGCTTCCAACCCAGAGGCAGCACATTCCCAAAGCAGTGTCCCTGCCTGGCAGAAGAGGATGGGCTGGATATCCCCTGAGGTCCCCTCTAGCTCTGGGATCCCACCTCCGATCCTCCATTTCTGAGGAAGTGGAGTCCACTTGTGGTTCTATGGTTCTGTGACTCTGGAGACCCGGGTCCAATTCCTGGCTTGGTCATGGGAACCCAATGGTCATCCTTGGCCAAGTCACACTCTCTCAGCCTCAGATGGAGGCAACGGCAAACCTCCTCTCAAGAAACTTGCCAAGGAAACCCCAAGGTTGGGTTGCCCTCTGTCAGAAACTACTTGAAGGCACAGAACGACAACAACAACATTAGTTGACTGCATTTTGTCAACACAAACATTGCATAAGACTCTGGAATTGGGAGCAGAAGATGGAGGAGCTCTGTTCTTAAGGCCAAAACACTGACTGAGGCATCGATCGCGAACCCCTGATAAGCCAAAGATGGAAGTCGTAAGAAGAAACAAAACAGACGTTACGCAAAGACAGGATTTGAACTCTCTCCCAGAAGAACTGGCTGACAATGTCAGAAAGAGATCTGTTCAACTAAGTCTAATGGAGAGTGAACTGGAAGAACTGTGGGAAGAAGCCAAGGGCAGAATGAAGGAAGGATGCAGAAGAAGGAAGAGAAGAAGCCATGGAAGAAATACTTCCAGCAGGAAAGGAAAGAAGAGAAGCCAAGGAAAGGGAGAGCGAAAGGCATCTGGAGCCAAGGAGGCATCGACTCTGGAGAGGAGAGGATACTAGATACAGATCCAGATACAAAGGGGGTTATATCATATTAATGCTACATACTAATATAGTATATTATATACATATATTGTGGGGTTTCTCTCTATACATATTATTATATATCATCGCTTTGGGAGGCATGGAGACGCTTGATCCTGGAGGCTGCAGCCTTCTTTGAAAGCTCACGGCGGACGAGTCTGGAAGAGAAAGAACCGCAACCGGGAACCTCACCAACAAGGAGACCTTCTGCAACTGGACCTGTGTCCTGGATGGGCCTCTTCAGCTAGAAAGCCAGGGATCCTGAGTCCTTCCTGAATCTTCCTTCGCGAAGCAAAGCCAGGTACTAGATGCATATATATCCATATCTCCATACATCTCTTTGTTTCTCCCCATGTTCTTTTCTATTCTCTACATATGATGACAGAAGGCAGTCTGGGCAGAGAGAAATCCCCCAAGATCCCTGGGGCTGAGATTAGGTTCATATCCTGTATGAGTATCAGATCTCATGGACAAATGTCGTGGGATCTCCCTCTGCCCAGACTGCTTCATCCTATAGACATCACACACACACACATATATATATATACACACATAGATGGGGTTTCTCTCTCCCGACATGATTTTCTATTGCATTCTAAAGGCATCCCCATGTTTTATTTGCTTATATCCCGCCTTCTTCTTCCTCTCTCTCTCTTTCTGTATCTCCAGCGTCGTTACTCACCGACCTCCGGCCGCCCCTTCCTTCCCTCAGACGAAAGCAGCCTTTCTCTCCTGAAGCAGCCGCCACTGCTTTCAAACTCACTCGGTTCAGGTCCTTCGACCAATTAACGTCCGTCCCGCTCGCGCGCTCGACCAATAAGAAGCCGAGGAGACAGAAGGGGGCGGGAGCTCGAGGGGAGCGGAAGAAGGCGTCCGCCATTTTAGGAGCAAAGCCGTAAAACTGAGGGCGAGCAGAGAGCGGAGAGACTACATTACCCGGAAGGCTCCGCGCGCCGCTCCGCCAATAGGAGGCCGAGGAGAAGGAAGGTGCGGCGGGCGTCCGCCATTTTAGGAGTGCGTGGATAGAACGGAGAAACTACATTACCCAGCAGCTTCATCGGAAAGCGCCAATAGGAAGCCGAGGAGAAGGAAAGGGGTTTCAAAGGAGCGGAAGCGGCCGTCCGCCATTTTATGAGCAAAGCAGGAAAACAGAGGGATAATAGAGAGGGGAGAGACTACATTACCCAGCAGCCTCCTCGCAAACCAATGCCGGGGTGTTCTGTGCTGGTTAGAGCGCCCTCTGCGGCCGGAGGTCGGCGCTGCTGCAACTCTGAGGGGGTCCTAATCGGGAAGAGCGTGTTTTCTGGGAAGTTACCTTTCTGCACTGCAACTCCCATCATCCCCCAACGTCGGGACGAAACTCCCAGAACCTTCCCAGCCAGCATGACTGCAACACCCAATAAGTCTTCCTCAAAGAGGCAAAACAATTCCCAAAGAATGTTCCACTGCAGCTCCCAGAATCCCCCACCAAAGCTAATGGGAATTGCCCTTCCCAAATACACACACACACCTCAGCTGCCATGGCCATCTTTCCTCTGAAAGGTTGCCCCTTTCTATGGCAACCATTCCCAGAGAGTGGATGTTGGGAGTTGTAGTCCTAAAATGTAAACCCCCCCCCCCAGAAAAAAGGCAGAAAAATCTCCCCTTCAGCCCCAAGAGGCCAAGGCAAGCCAAGGAAGGATGAGGAGCAACAAAAGACCCCATTCAGACGTATCTGCACTGCAAAATGAATGCAGTTTGACCCCGCTTTGATTCCTGTGGCTCCAATCCTGGGGTTGGTTGTTTCCTGAGACACTTGGCTTCCTGTCAGAGAGCTCTGGGTGCCACTGGAAACTACAGATCCCAGAATCCCATAGGAATGGATAGAGGCATGTTGAGGTGGAACCTCTTTTCCTGCAGCTTGTGTCCACTGTTCCTAGTCCTGTTCTCTGGAGCAGCAGAAAAGAAGCTCCCTTCCTCCCTCCTCAATATCTTTAAGCAGGACTAACATCCCCAGCTCCCTAACTCTGTCCTCATAGGGCTCCATAGTTTCCAGACCCTTCGCCATTTTAGTCGCCCTCCTTTGGACACACTCCTTTGGATCAAGGATCCAGTTGAGGCATCATCATGGCAGATGCATGGAACTGGTTGGGATTCAGCAGTGATGGTGCAGCCCCACCAAAGACTCCTTCTGCAAAGGCCCCAGTGATGAGGCGGAAGAGAGAGGAGGAGCAGGTGCCTGGCTCTGATAGCAGCCTGCCAGGCTAGTATCTCCCAAGAGACGCCTCTCTGGCCTCCCATCTCCACCCAAGGACTCCATCATGTTTATGCTTGAGAATCCTAGAGTTGGAAGAGACCCCAAAAAGGCCACCCAGTCCAACCCCATTCTGCCATGCAGGAACTCCCAGTCAAAGCATCCCCTGTTGTAGCCAAGGGTCCATAGGGGAATTTTATTATGTTGTTATTAGCTCAAATATTGCAAATAATGCCGGCTACAAGAGCCCACCGAAATCGCCCTCCCAATATGTATACGGAGTAGACCAGGGGGTCCCAATAAATAAAGCTGAGACGGATATTAATAACTAGATGTCTAATTTATTGAAACTGTGGGAAAACACATGCGTTGCGCATACACTCACACACACACTCAGGACTCAGGAGAAATTAGGGTTGGGAAATGGGAGCAGATCTCAGGCGTTACTAATGGAGATGCTTACCAGAATGTAGATTCCCTCCGGGGAGCGAATGGGATGATGGACAGTGAGACAAGTCTGCTCCGCAACCTGGGAGTGAGCAGAAATGCCGGCTACCAGAACAGAGGTCCGACTGACGTGGAGGAAGTAGACCTTGGAAATGGCGCCCTGAGCAGCCAAAGTGGGGACCTTTTCTAGGCCCAATCTGGCCTGAGGCAAAGAGGCTGGCTTGGCCGAAACAAAGGTGTTCTAAAGATTTTCTTTTCACCTGGGTGTCTGCTTTGGATAGTATAAAGGGCTTATGCCACTCGGACAATAGGTTGGAGGAGGAGGCTGATAGCTTTAGGGAAGGCAATCCTTTCACTCTTCCCAGCCTTGAGATGATCCCTTCATGCGACTTCCCCGGACCCTCTGAGATGTTAATAGGGGTGCTCCCTTAGAGGAGGTGCCAGTAATGGAGGACAGGCTGCTAGAGTTCATCCAGGGGTCATTAAGGGTTATCATGGATTCCAAAATTTATATGGAGCAGCATGGCACTGTGACACATGGCCATCCAGCCTCTCTCCAAGGGACTGGAGCACAACTTTAGCGCAGCTTCCAGACTCTTAGGATGCATGCATCATTTAAACAGCATACCTCCAAAGTGACCTGAAGCAGCTTTATTTTGACCTGGTTGTACGGGGCCTGAGGCTGCATCCACACTGCAGGTAGAACATAAATTGAACATGAGTCAAGAGTGTGATGAGGCAGCGAAAAGGCCAATATGATTCTAGACTGCATCAACAGAAGTATAGTGTCTAGATCAAGGGAAGTAATAGTCCCACTCTATTTTGCTCTAGCCAGGCCCCACCTGGAATACTGTGTCCAGTTCTGGGCACCACAGTTCAAAAAGGACATTGAGAAACTGGAGCCATGTGTCCAAAGGAAGGCGACTAAAATGGTGAAGGGCCTGGAAACCATGAAACCCTATGAGGAACGACTTAGGGAGCTAGGGATGTTTAGCCTGGAGAAGAGAAGGTTAAGGGGTGATATGACAGCCCCGTTTAAATATTTGAACAGGTGTCATATTGAGGAGGGAGCAAGCTTTTTTTCTGCCACTCCAGAAACTAGAACATAGAATAATGGATGCAAGCTCCAGGAAAAGAGATTCCGCCTCAACATTAGGAGGACCTTCCTGACAATGAGAGCTGTTTGGCAGTGGAACACACTCCTTCCTCGGAGATTGTGGTGGAGTCTCCCTCTTTGGAGGTCTTTAAACAGAGCCTGGATGGCCATCATTCAGGGAATCCTTGATTGAGAGTTCCTGCATGGCAGAAGGGGGGTTGGACTGGATGGCCCTTCTTGGGGTCTTTTCCAGCTCTACAATTCTATGATTCTATGAGTTCCATAGCATTGAGCCATGGCAGTTAAAGGGGGTCTCAAACTGGAATTTTTCTGCAGTGTGTTATGGACCTAAGTAACTTTTCCTGGCTGAAGTTTCCCTAAGACCTGATGGGAAGGCCATCATTCAGCCATGCTCTGAGCATCGGCAGAATGGGTCTCTTCATCCTTTCCAAGAACATTAGGTTGGGGGCTGAGTTAGGACTTTGGCAAAAGTCTCAACATCATGACCAATTGTGGATGTGAAAGTTACGCTCAGAGCAAATCCAGCTTAATTTCCATGCAAAGTACTATAACATCCCATATCCACAAAATAGTGATGCCTTCATTGGCCCAATGGAAATGCACAAAATACACATTGCAAGCTTTCAAAGCTCCACTGGCTTCTTCATCAAGCAAAGGTGATGAAGATGATGATCATCATCATCATCATCACACTCTTTCCCCAGAACTGGTACCCAGACCGGCTCACAACATTAAAAGAACAATGCAACTAAAAAAGTGACACATTAAAACATGATTAGAATCATAGAATCAGAATCATAGAGTTGGAAGAGACCCCAAGGGTCATCCAGTCCAACCCCATTCTGCCATGCAGGAAATCCAAATCAAAGCATCCCTGACAGATGGCCATCCAGCCTCTGTTTAAAGACCTCCAAGGAAGGAGACTCTATCACCCTCTGAGGAAGGAGTGCATTCCACTGTCAAACAGCCCTTACTCTCAGGAAGTTCCTCCTAATGTTGAGATGGAATCTCTTTTCCTGCAGCTTGCATCCATTGTTCCGGGTCCTGTTCTCTGGAGCAGCAGAAAACAAGCTTGCTCCCTCTTCAATATGACATCCTTTCCAATATTTAAACAGGGCAATCATATCCCCTCTTAACCTTCTTTTCTCCAGGCTAAACATCCCCAGCTCCCTAAGTCGTTCCTCATAGGGCTTCATGGTTTCCAGACCTTTCACCATTTTAGTCGCCCTCCTTTGGACACATGGCTCCAGTTTCTCAATGTCCTTTTTGAATTGTGGCGCCCAGAACTGGACACAATATTCTAGGTGGGGCCTGACCAGAGCAGAATACAGTGGCACTATTACTTCTCTTGATCTAGACGCTATACTTCTATTGATGCAGCCTAAAATAGCATTGGCCTTTTTAGCTGCCGCATCGCACTGTTGACTCATGTTCAACTTGTGGTCTACATGGACTCCTAGATCCCTTTCACACGTAGTTTCATTCAGCCAGGTGTCCCCCATAATCCTATATCTGTGCATTTTATTTTTCCGCCCTAAGTGCAATACCTTACATTTCTCCGTGTTGAATTTCATTTTGTTAGCTTTGGCCCAGCTTTCTAGTCTATTCAGGTCATTTTGAATCTTGATCCTGTCCTCTGGAGTATTAGCTATTCCCCCTAATTTGGTGCCATCTGCAAATTTGATAAGTATGCTCCCAATTCTGTCATCCAGGTCATTGATAAAGATGTTGAATAGCCCTGGGCCCAGGACAGAGCCCTGTGGGACCCCACTGGTCACTTTTCTCCAGGATGAAAAGGAGCCATTGTTGAGCACCCTTTGGGTTTGGCCGGTCAACCAATTACTAATCCATGTAACAGTTACCTTGTCTAGTCCACATTTTACAAGCTTGTTTGCAAGAATGTCATGGGAAACCCTGTCAAAGGCCTTACTGAAGTCAAGATCTACTACATCCACAGCATTCCCTTCATCTACCAAGAGGGTAATTTTATCAAAGAAAGAGATTAGGTTTGTCTGGCATGACTTGTTTCTCTGAAACCCATGTTGACTTTTTGTGATTCTGGCATTGCCTTCTAGATGTTCACAGACTCTCTGTTTAATGATCTGCTCCAGAATCTTTCCTAGAACTGATGTCAGACTAACTGGACGATAATTGTTGGGATCCTCTTTTTTCCCCTTTTTGAAGATGGGGACAACGTTTGCCCTCCTCCATTCTGCTGGGATCTCTCCTGTTTTCCAGGAGTTCTCAAAGATTATTGCCAATGGCTCCGATATTACATTTGCCAGTTCTTTTAATACTGTTGGATGTAGTTCATCTGGTCCTGGAGACTTAAATTCATTTAGATTAATAAGGCATTCCTCTACTATCTCTTTACTTATTCTGGGCTGAAATTCCCCTATTCTGTCCTCTGCTCCATGATCCTCAGATTAAATTGTTACAATTGTAAAATAGATCGCCTATTAAAAGAATAAAAATACAGTTTATAAATAATAAAATAAAATTTATTTATATCCCATTTCTCCAGAAGATCGAAGCGGATAAGTGGAGTATCAGACAGGATACAGTTAAGTATCATACCAGGGAAAGGGAAAGTATGATAGTGTTAGAGCTTTATTTTGTCAGCCCTGGTACAATAACACCCCAAATCCACAAAAGAGTGATACCTTCATTGGACCAACCAAAAGGCATAAAATACATGTTGCAAAGTTTTGAAGCTCCACTGGATTCTTTGTCAACTGAAAGTGTTAAAAACCACACAGGAGAAAGAAAAATAGTCACAGGCTGCATTTTGCACAAGATGATGTTGCTGCTCCTGCTGTTGCTCTCAGATAGAAAGTAGGGAGGGATTTGGGGCTGTTCTTGTACTTTGCTCTATGGCCAGCATAGACACCCCTGGATAGCATTCCCTCGCAGTTTGACTCATTTGCTCGAGTGACCCACACAAAATATTGAGAAACACAAGGTGATTCAGGAAGCTGCCTTAAGTCCCAGTTTGGGGGGAATGGCAGAAAATAGAATGTGAGAGATCCCTTTAAAACGCTGAAGCAACGGAGCGAATGGGGTTGAGGCTCAGTAGGAAGAGGAAAGAGGCACCCCAGGATTTTTAGAATTACATTTTAAATATGTTTTTTTATTCTTCTTCTTACATTTTCTTTTTTTAAAAAAACACATCTTACCAAGTTTTCACTTTTGGCACAAGAAACAACTGGCAAAATTGAAATTTTCCTTTTAAATTGCAGTATCCTATGCATATACATCTACACGGGGGACAGGCTGTGCACATGACACTGTAACTCAGAGGGTATCATTTTAATTCTGCTAGTTGTTTTATGTCGCAGCTATTGACAACTCCTGTTTAAGTATTTGAAGGGGTGTCATACTGAGGAGGGAGCAAGCTTGTTTTCTGCTGCTCCAGAGAACAGGACCCAATGGAGCAATGGATGCAAGCTGCAGCAAAAGAGATTCCACTTCAACATTAGGAAGAACCTCCTGAGAGTAAGGGCTGTTTGACAGAGGAACACACTCCCTCAATGGAGAGTGGTGGGGTCTCCTTCCTTGGAGGTCTTCAAACAGAGGCTGGATGGCCATCTGTCAACGGGGATGTTTTGACTGAGAGTTCCTGCATGGCAGAAGAGGGTGGGAATGGATGGCCCTTGGGGTCTCTCTATGATTCTATGGGCTTGTTCCTACTACGTTATAAAACAAATTGCAAATTGGATTATACGGCCATCATTCACACTTGAATTCGATCCCGATCCCTATTTGCTCAAATTCTCTTGCAAAACCCAAAGCAGAGGGTGAAACCCCAGGTTATCCTGACACTACTTAGGATTCCTAATGTTGAGGTGGAATCTCTTTTCCTGTAGTTTGAACCCATTGCCCCATTCTCTGGAGCAGGAATAGGAATTAGAGCAATGGAGGCAAGCTCCAGGAAAAGAGATTCCATCTCAACATTAGGAGGAACCTTCAGACAGTCATTGCTGTTCCAGAGTGGAAGACGTTCCCTCCAAGGAGAACAGAGGAGTCTCCTTCCTTGGAAATCTTTAGACAGAGTATGGATGGTCATTTGTTGAGGATGCTTTGACGGAGAGTTCCTGCATGGCAAAAGGGGGTTGGACTCTTCCCATTTAGGATCCTATGATCCTGTTAACAACAGATATAGATAGGTCTCTCAGGCTTTACCATTCTCCCCAAGCAGGCTTTTGTTTTTGAACATATTTTCCCTTAATCTCTACCTCTAACAAAAATAATTACAATACAATTATATGGACGACTTAATAGTAAAACACAACAAAACCAAAAATATATGCATGGGTCATTCCTCATATAACAATAACCCACTAACCCTAATACTTCCTTACTTCTGTATATCCGTTATATAGTTCATACTTTCTAACAAACCTATACAAAAGTTGTCACTATGCGACATTTGTATGTTAGTCCTTTCAGTCTTTGGTTTTTATGATGTTTGTGGTTTTTATGCTATGTCCTTGGTATGGGTCACCAAAGAAACTTTATCTAGAACTCTACCTGTTACATTATTTACACATTTATTCGAAAATTAAAACTAATTCATTTGGTGAAATTTCATAAAAGGTTCCCAGTTTGTATTAAAAAACCTTCCAATGATTTATTTTGAATTGGATCAGTTCATCTATCCATTTCCATGAAGTCATCTATATTTTTAACAGGCCTAAGTCTATATTTGGTCTATTTCCTCGCTTTCCCAGAGGGAAGCATACAACAGCCTGGCATCATGTAAATCAGCAGTTGTCCATGTTTTCTTTCTCATTGCTCATAATTGTCTCTCATAAAGCATGCCTCTTGCTTTCATGCCCAATTATCTCTCCCCCCACCCCCCATCCCAAAATGTGCTTTTGCATCTGACCCAAACCAGCACCACAAGAGAGAGCATTGAACCACTGGGAGAAAAGATCACCACCAAACATTTTGGGAGGGATCACACCAGGAAGGCTTCAGGGGATGAAAAACTGGGACTTGGGGCCACTTGTGCCCACAGCCTGGCCTTGCCCAGCCCCATCTCCCTGGGCTTTCTGGGGGTGGCCAGCAGGAGATATAGATGCAGGCTTCTTCTTAGTAGCTGGGTTGGAGACTCTGCAATCTTCCTCCATAATTTCCGGGTCTGGTAGAGCCCCCCCTGCCCCGAAACTGGCACATGGGTGTTGCAATGAATTGTCTTATTTTATTATTTCTATCCTGCCTTGGGACGGAAGGAGGCCAGGCTGAACCCCAACCCACAGGATGGGGAAAGTGGTTCCCAGCCCCAGCCTGGATGTTGCCTTCCACCTGTACCCACAACAACTTGCAGGGAGAGCTGGGGAGGGGGTGCTGTGACTTCTTTCGTGTATCCCCCCCCCGCCCCCACAACTAGGAGGATGAGCAAATGGGTATGTGGAGAAGGAAGAAAGCCTATAGGCTGCAGTGCCCACATCAGTGCATGTGATGCGTGAGTGACCATGTGCAAGAGGGACCAAGGGAAACCCTCTTTTCTGGGCTTGAGGGGGTCCAAGATCCCAGTGTCCCCTCTCCGGCAAACCTCTCCCCCCATAAGTGTTTCTCACTGGGGTGTTGCACATGGAGATCACACTCTTTCTTCCCTGCACATTGTGCTCTGAATCCTGATTCCCTCCCTCCTGAACGCTTCTGTTTTGAAGGGGAAATCCAGGTTGTGTTGCAGAGTGGAAAGCAGAGTGGGATGGAGATCCTGGGAGTGTCCACAAAGCATAGTTTATAGCTCATGGCTCAGCATCCTTTGCAGTTTGGTGCCCTCAGAACCCCTTCTGCTGGAGAACTCCAGTCTGCTGTTCTGAGTGCTAGAACTCTCTCGCAGAGAATCCCAAAGGACCCCCATGTCCCAAAAAAGAAACCTACACCACCCGATGGACCTACAGCCATTCAAGTAGGGCCCAAGCGCTATTGTAGTGTTGAGCAGAGGCAACGATTTGGCAGGTGCTCAGGGAGATCAAATAGATGAATGCCAGTCTTTCTGCCCACCTGGGAAGTGTGTGCCATCTGCCCACCCCCTTCACACACTCCATGCATGCACACTGAAACACACACACATCTAAGGAGATAAAATAGATCAATGTGCAAATCTCTATCTGCTTTACTGTATTCTCCTTTTGCAGGAAAAAAATTCCTTCTTTTGTGGTTTTTAAAGAGAGGCAGGATGGCCAGCTGTCACAGGGGTGCTTTAGTTGTGAGTTCCTGCATGGCCAAAGGGGGATGGACTGGATGCCCCTGGGGGCTCTCTTCCAACTCTGGGATTCTATAGTTCTATGAAATGCCCGTCTGTGCAAAACCTGCCTCTATTCACACACTCCATGCGTGCATATAAACACACACACCTAGGTATATGAAACAGATCAATGCCAGTCTTCCTGCCCACCCGAGAAGTCTGTGCAACTTGCCCCTCTTCACACACTCCATGCATGCACACAGAAACACACACACACATCCACAGAGCCTTTGCCAACCCTCAGGAGTGGCTTTGGAGTCCTTCTCCTTTGCAGAAGGTCCTGCTTGCCAGCCATCCTCCACCCCACGCCATCTGCCTCTGCCCACCCCATTGCTCCAAGGCTACCTTTGGGTCATGTGTGCCCACCCCACAACCTACCTAGAAAAAGACACATACACAAGACAAGACCCAGAGAGTCAACTCAGGTTGCAGGGGGTTGGCTTTTATTCGGTGGTCAGGTCAGGAGGGGATGTGGGGCTGGCAAGGGGGCTCTCCCCCCCCCCCCCCCCCCCCCCCCCCCCCCCGGACCAAGGCAAGGGGGCAAGGTGGCCGCTTCTCCCTGATGGTGGTGGCTTCTCAGTGGTACCGGTAGGCCAAGGCATGGGCCACCACATTGCTAAGCTTCTGGTAGGCGGCGTGGCAGGCCGGGGTGAAGTCTTTCCCGTAGTGACCGGCCAGGACGATAAGGAGGGTGCTGCACAGGAGCTGGAAGAGGAATGGGGAGATGGGAGACCTTCCTCTGACCCATAGCCCCACCACAACCCTGCAGGATAGGCCAAGGGATGCTATGATCCTTCCTCGGCCTCCCCAGCCCACAAAAAGCCAACCAGAGCATTCTCCCCCTGCAGAACTGAAGGGGAGCAAGGCAGGAGGAAGGCAATAGGGTTTCCCCATAGTGGAACAACCATGAGGGTTAAACCTGGGCATCAGGCCACTGGCAGGAGAGCATGCATTGAGCACAACCGTGCACCATTCCCTCAACAGGAGCAGGCATGCCTCTCACCCTTTGGCACCAGGTTATGTTTGCCCATCCAGTGGAAAAAGGACATGATTTTTGACACCGGGGAACCTGGCTTCAAAACCTCTGTCCCTGCTCTGAACCAAGGACACGCCACTCACTCTGTTTGCTGTTGTGTGCCTTCAGGTTGTCTCTGACTCATGGCCACCCTAAAGACAACCTATAACAGGGTTTTCTTGGCAAAATTTGTTCAGAGGAGGCTTGCCACCTTTGCCTTCCTCTGAGGCTGAGAGAATGTGGCTTGCCCAGAATCACCCAGTGGGTTCCCATGGCCGAGCCAGGATTTGAACCCTGTTCTTTGAAGTCATGGTCCAAGGTTCAAAGCACTACAGTTTACCATACCTCAAAAAACCCCAATAAACGAGAGAGACTGCCCTGTGCATTGGCCCTTGTACAATAATGGAATCATGATTTTTGCAATTGCATTTTGACCTCTCTCACACACGTGTGCATACATTGGCAACCCACACCTTCCCTTGCCTGCAGGACCCCCTCTGCCACCCCACACTGACCCAACCAGTCTTCTCCACAGGCAGACATGGCAGCCTGTCCTTCCTCGCAAGGGGAGCGAGGCTCACCTTGAAGTTCTCTGGGTCCACGTGGAGCTTGTCACAATGCAGCTCGCTCAGCTTGGCAAAAGTCTCCTTGATGTTGTCCAAGTTCTTGATGCAATCCCCGAAGGAGGTGAGCACCTTCTTGCCGTGTGCCTTGACCCGAGGGTTGCCACAGATGGCTGTGGCACTGGAGAGGTTGCCGAAATCAGGAAAGAACCTCTGGGTCCAGGGGTACATGACCATCATGCTGCAAGGAGGAAAGAGAAGAGAGATAAAGACAGAGAAAACAGGGTCAGACCTGACCCCCCCCCCTCAAAAAGACAGAGAGTAAGGAAGCAAGCCCTCCAGAGCAATCATGGGAAGGGGACCACTGTGCCAATTTACCAGGCCAGGGCCTCGCCACCCACAGTGGGCACATCAACTTTGCTCCAGAAGCAAGTGATGAGTTGCTTCTCTTCGGCGGTCCAGTGCACCATGGTGGCTACAAACAGAGGTGGTCCGGCTCAACAGTGGGATGAGGAAAGTTGCACAGCTGAGTCCAGGTCTGCTCCTGGCAGGGCTTTTATACCCTGTGCCAGGGTTCCTCCTCCATGGTGGGTGGGTGTTTCTGGCATTGGCTGGAGCAGGGCAGAGCCACCCTGCTGTCACTCTCTCGGGTGTGGCTGGACATGGGGAAAATCAGCGGCAGCACATGCTGACACAGACCAGAAAGTAAGAGGAGAAGGAATCATCATCATCGTCATCATCATCAAGTCAGAAGAGACCCCAAGAGCCATTGAGTCCAACCCCTTCTGCCATACAGGAACTCACAGTCAAAGCATCCCCAACAGATGGCCATCCAGCCTCTGCTTAAAGACCTCCGAAGAAGGAGACCCCACCACATTCTGAAAGATTGTGTTCCACTGTCCAACAGGTCTTACTGTCAGGAGGTTCCTCCTAATGTTGAGGTGGAATCTCTTTTCCTGTATCCATTGCTCCAGGTCCTATTCTCTGGAGCATCAGAAAACAAGCTTGCTCTATTCTCAATAGGACTTTCCTTCAAATACTTAAAAAGGGCTATCATATCACCTCTTAACTGTCTCTTCTCCAGGCTAAACGTCCCCAGCTCCCCAAATCTTTCCTCATAAGGCATGGTTTACAGATCCTTCACCATTTTGGTGGCTCTCCTTTGGACACTCTCCATCTTCTCAACATCCTTTTTGACTTGTGGGGCCCAGAACTGGACACAGTGTTATTCCAGGTGGGGCCTAACCAAATCAGAATAGAGTGGCACTATGACCTCCCTTCGTCTAGATGCTATGCTTCTATTGATGCAACCTAGAATTGCATTGGCCTTTTTAGCTGCCACATCACACTGTTGACTCATGTTCAACTTGTGGTTTACTAGGACTCCTAGATCCATTTCACATGTATAACTCTCCTTAAGCCAGGTGTCCCCCATCCTATATCTATGCATTTCATTTTTTCTAGCTAAGTGCAGTATCTTACATTTCTCCTTGTTGAAGCTCATTTTGTTCAAGAAGAAGAAGAATCCTAGAGTTGGAAGAGATCCCCAAAAGCCATCCAGTCCAGCACCCTTCTGCCATGCAGGAAGACACAGTTCAAGCACCAGGCTGGTGGCCATCCACGCCCAGTTGAAAAACAGCCTCCAAAGAAGGAGGCTCCACCACCTGCCAAGGCAGCAGCATCTTCCATTGTCGAAAAGCTCTTGCTGTGCGGAAATTCTTCAGAAAGATATAGGGTGGGGGACACCTGGCTTGAAGGCAGTACTTGAGAAAGGGAGTCCTAGGACTCATTCACATTCACAATTAAACCTGCTTATGAGTTGCCTAGATTTGGGATCGTGGAATCAATTTGAACTGATCCAAAGTTCACACTACACAAGTTGAACATGAGTCAACAGTGTGATGCGGCAGCTAAAAAAGCCAATATGATCCTAGGCTTTGAAATATTCCAATAGGAGTACGTTGTCCAGATCAAGAGAAGTAATAGTCCTAACTCTATTCTGCTTTGGATTTACTGTCAGGAGGTTTTTCCTAATGTTTAAGTGGAATATCCTTTCCTGTAGCTTGTATCCATTGCTCTGGATCCTGTTCTCTGGAGCAGCAGAAAACAAGCTTGCTCCCTCCTCAATATGACATCCCTGCATATCACCTCTTAACCTTCTCTTCTCCAGGCTAAACATTCCCAGCTCTCTAAGTGATTCTCATAGGGCATGGTTTCCTAACCCTAACCCTAACCCTTCTCAGTGGTACTGGTGGGTCAAGGCATGGGCCACAACGTTGACCAGCTTCTGGTAGGCTGCATGAGAGGCCGGGGTGAAGTCCTTCCTGTAGTGGCCAGCCATTAAGAAGAGGTGTGTGTGTGTTGGGGGGGGGGTTCTGTGCAAGGCCAGAGAGACCCCAAAAGTGCTTTCCCACAGTGCCAAGCCCATTCCCTGCCCTCCTGGGTCCCAGCCAGTGGTGTCCGATGAATGCCCAGTAGGGTTGCCAAAGTGGAACCTGAAGAGTGCTTCTATACTTTCAATGGTTGCACAGAAGAGGGCATTCCAGCAAAGGTTGCTTCTGACCCTGAAGGCAGAGGAGTCCTCTGCAGTTTCCCTTCTGGCAATCCTTTTTGTCGTGCTTTGCTTGTGTCTTCCTGCATGGCACAAGGGGGTTGGATTGGATGGCCCCTTGGGGTCTCTTCCAATGCTAGGATCCTATGATCCTAACCTTAGTGCCTTGGGTCAGATGGAAGAGCTGCCTCAGCAGTTGCTTTTCCTAAACCTTTTGAATGGCTTCTGCACTGTTTGTTCTCAGTTGCAGCACTGAGGAGAAGGGAAGGATGAAGGATGCAAAATCCAAGGGGGATCCAACATCCAGAGGAGCCAAAGCAACACATTGCAAAGGAAGTCGGGGTTGAGGCTGGCTTCCAGGGGAAGAAGAAGAGACCCCCGAGGGCCATTAGCTCAAGCCTCCTGCTGATGTGGTTAGTCCACAACCCAAGCCTCCCTGCAGGGCAGGCACCCAGTGAAGGAGAGTCAACCACCTTCTTGCAAGGCTGTCCATTCCATCCACATTATTATCACACACCTCTTTGCACCAAGAGGCTCTTTTGTAATGTTGAATTGGAAGCTTCTTGCTAAATCTTTTGCCAAATTTAGGGAGGGGGTGAAGGCTTTGATGGCCGGCATCCATGGTTTTTTGTGGGTTTTTCGGGCTGTGTGACCATGTTCTAGAAGAGTTTCTTGACAGAAGATGGCCATCCAGTCTTTGCTTAAAAACTTTCAAAGAAGGAGACTCTACACCACCATCCTCCATTGAGGAAGTGTGTTCCACTGTAGAACAGAGGTTCCTCCTAATGTTGAGCTGGAATCTCTTTTCCTGAAACTTGCATCCATTGCTCTGGGCCCTGTTCTCTGGAGCAGCAGAAAACAAGCTTGCTCCCTCCTCCATATGAAATCCCTTCACGTATTTAAACAGGGCTATCATATCAGCTCTTAACCTTCTCTTCTCCAGGCTAAACATACCCAGCTCCCTAAGTCTCTCCTCAGAGGGCTTTATGGTTTCCAGACCCTTCACCATTTTAGTTGCCCTCCTTTGGACATGCTCCACTTTCTCAACATCCCTTTTGAATTGTGTTGCCCAGAACTGGACATAGTGTTAGTCCAGGTGGGGCCTGACCAAGACAGAATAGAGTGGCCCTATGACTTCCCTTGATTTAGACAGTGTACATCTATTGGTGCAACCTAAAATCGCATTGGCCTTTTTAGCTGCCGCATCACATTGTTGATTCATGTTCAACATATGGTCTACTTGGATTCCTAGATCCCTTTCACATGTATAAGTCTCTCGTTCTACCATATGTCTCCCATCCTATATCTATGCATTTCATTTTTCCACCCTAAGTGCAATACCTTACATTTCTCACAGTTGAATTTCATGACCTGAGCGAAGATTGGGAAAGATGCTGGAAAAAACATCTTGAGTATACAGTAAATACAGATCTCAGAGAAAAATACTACAAAAAGCAAAATAGGTGGTATATGACTCCGGTCAAAATCGCTATATGTTTAAAAGTGCCAATGATTGGTGTTGGGAACGTGGGAAAGGAAAGGAATCTTTAATAAAGAGGTCTTTAAGCAGAGGCGAGATGGCCATCTGTTGAGGATGCTTTGATTGGGAGTTCTTGCACAGCAGAATGGATGGCCCTTGGGGTCTCTTCCAAGACTCTATGATTCTATGAAACCATTTGAGTCTCCTTCCTCCTCTTCCAGCCCCTGGCATTCTCCCCACCCTTTTCTGGGCCTGGTGGCCTGTCCAAGGGAGATAGGGTGGCCCTGCCCTTCTGCCGGCAACCATGCAAGGGGAGAGGCCACCAGGCAGATCCTGCTGGGCTTTGGAGTTCGGGACAAGACAGGCAGGCTAGATAGGCAGCCGGGGGAGATGCCGAGGGCCCTAGACTTAGACCTAGACTGACTGGCCTCCTGGCCCTCTTGTGGCAATCCCCTTTTCACCCTCCTTCCCATGGCGCCCACAATGCGTGCCATGCTGCAGGGCATTTGGGCACATCCAGAGAGGAGCCATGTGCACCAAGGACCTGGATTCTTGTTTCTTGCCAGATGTGGGCACACAGTGCCCTGTGCTTATGGAAGTTTGTGTGGCAAAGCTAGAGTGACCAGATGTCCTCAATGCAAAGAAGGCACTGCAAACTGTGGGGCATTCAGTGAAAATGCAGGACACAATAACAGCCCCAAACTCTAGTATACATGTACATTTGTTCTTCTTAGGAGAGCCATGGTAGCACAGTTGTTTGAGTGTGGAACTATGACTCTGGGGGGCAGAGTTCAATTCCCAGTTCAGCCATGGAAACCCACTGGGTGACACTCTCTCAGTCCCAGGGGAAGGCAATGGCAAACATCCTCTGAACAAATGCTGCCAAGAGGACCCTGTGAAAAGGTTGCCATAAGTTGGAAATGACTTGAAGGCACACAATGACAAAGCCATGCTTAAAAAGGAGGTCAACTTGGCCAAGCAGAGCCTCTTCTCCCCTCCCCTCTTGCCCCACCAGGTCCTTCCCATCATCATCATCCTTTTTTATTTCTTACCCGCCTTTTCTCAAGGCTCTCATTTTTTGAGACTAAAGGTGCTACCTTACAAGACCCCGTTACATACTAATCCAGGATTATGCTACATCTACACAGGAGAATTAATGCAGTTTGAGACAGCTTTAATTGCTCTGGCTCAGTGCTATGGAATGTTGGGGCCTGTAGTTTTGTGAGATATTTAGTCTTCTATTATGTTGTGCTGCATCTGCAACACACGATCAATGCAGTTTGGCACTGGTTTTAACTGCCATGGGATCAATGCCATGGAGTTTGGGGGTTTGTAGTTTTATGAGACAGTTGGTCTTCTCTCTCAGAGAGCTCTGTTGCAACGACAAACTACAAATCCCAAAGTTACAGTTAAAACATTGTCAAATTTTCATTTCCCCCAGTCTTTGGCCCTCTTCCAGGCAGTTGGGAGGATCTGAACTCCCAGAAACCCTGCTCTCAGTGGAGATGATGGTCAGGGATTCTGGGAACGGAGGTCCAAAACATTTGGAGGACCAGAGGCTGAGACTGAAGCATTGTTTGAAAGATGACTCATGGCATGGGACCCACAATTCTGGGCACCACAATTCAAGAGGGATGGTGAGACTCTGGATCATGTCCAGAGGAGGGCCACCAAAATGGTGGGAGTTCTGGAAACCATAAAGCTCTATGAGGAGAGGCTTAGGGAGCTGGAGATGTTTAGCCTGGAGAAGAGAAGGTTAAGAGGTGATATGAGAGCCCTGTTTAAGTATTTGAAGGGGTGTCACATGGGATGGAGCAATGGATGGAAGTTACAGGAAAAGTTACAGGAAAAGAGATTCCACCTCAACATTAGGAGGAATTTCCTGCCCTCGAAGATTGTGGTCGAGTCTGCTTCTTTGGAGGTCTTTAAGCAGAGGCTGGATGGCCATCTGTCCCAGGGAAGGCTTGGATGGGTCTTCCTGCATGGCAAAAGCAGAATGGACTGGATGGCCCTTGGGATCCCTTGCAACTCTATATGATTCCAAGTCCTTGCTCTTCCTGCGTTGCTGCTGTCACTATTCCCCATGGCTGTGTCTCAGAGGAACCTAGATGTGCCCTGAGGCTGGGGCTTCATTCCCCTCCCTTGCTTTCCCCTCCTGGCCCCTGAAGACTATATCTCTCTGTCTCAGCTGAAGGGCCGGCTCCCACCCTGTGAGCACCAGAGCACCAATGGCATCTGGCAGACCTGATAGCATGGCCTTCCTCCACCACCGCCTTCCCTGCAGAGGTCGATAGTGGGAAACTCCCTGGAAAAGCCACTCGAAGTTTCCCCATGGCTGTCTAGAGCCAAGCTGGGGGTCCAGCGGGCAAAGACCCTCCAGAGAAGCCACAGCCCCCTGCCATTCTTGGGATTTGTAGTTTGTTGTGCACTCTCTGACAGGGAAAGCCAAATATCTCACGAAAGTACAAAATCCCATAGCATCCCAAAACTATAGATATGGCGGTAGGAGAGTGGAACTAAAAAGGAAAGGAAGGCGAGATCGATGCGTAATATTTATCTCTCCTTCCATCCACCCTCCTAACCAAAGAGAGCTGAGGGTCAGTCCAACTGTACCACAAACCTTGTCTGCTCCTGTGCAGTGCCAGGTCAGTTAGAAATAAGACCCACATAATACACGATCTCATTCAAGATAAGAACAGCAACCTATGGCTTGCATTACTGAGACCTGGCTCGGGCCTGAGAGTGAAGCAGTGTGGGCACAGGCCCTTCCAGCTGGGTACTCAGTTAAGGACCAGATCAGGTTAGGTGGGGGGGAGGGGGGCGGTGTTGCCTTGGTCCATAAGAACACCCTTCCTTTGATCAGGAACCATGTCCGAAAAACTGACTTCATCGGAGTGCATCTACCTGACCCTGAAGGCCAGGAACAGTCTGGGGATTCTGTTGGTCTACTGTCCACCCCGTGTGCTAACAGACTCCCTAGCTGACACAACTGGTCTCGGAACTGGTGTTGGAGTCCCCTAGGCTTCTTGTCCTGGGGGACCTCAACATCCCTTTTGGGGCCAGTCATGGTCCAACTGGTGCGGCTCAGGAGTTCATGGCTACCATGACTGCCATGGGCCTGTCCCAATTGGTTTCAGGGCCCACACGTTGTGCTGGTAACACTCTCGACGTCATCTTTAGTTCAGACATGGACACTCCGTGGGCAGAGGTCTTCAATATCTCTGCCCTATCATGGACGGACCACTTCCTGATCGAGGCTCGAATCAAGGCTTCTACCCTAAGCCCCCCCGGGGGTGGAGGACCTATTAGGATGGTCCACCCTCGAAGGCTGATGGAACCCAAAAGGTTCCAAGAAGCCCTAGAGGGATATATGGTTGGAACTGACGGCGACTCTGTTGATGCCCTGACTAACATTTGGGATACGGATCTCTCCAGGGCTATACACAGCATCGCTCCCAAGCGTCCTTTCCGGCCTGCTTCCAAAAAACAGGTATACTGAAGGCCTCAGGGAAAGGAAGCGGGCTGTGCAACGACTAGAGCGCAACTGGCGAAGACACCAGCACTTAGCCGACAAGGCACTCCTAGAGTCCCTTTTGAAGGCCTATGGAGTGGCAATAAGTGTGCAAAACATTGTTTTATGCTGCACATATTGCGTCCGGAGTCGCGTCCGGCAAAGCTGTTCAGGGTGTGTGAGGGAGCTTACCCAGCTGCCTCCCTCCTCGAACCCTATTTTGGAACCATCGAAAGCCGCTGTGGACGAGTTTAACAACTACTTTTCGCAGATAAAATCTCTGGCTAAGGGCTGATCTCGACGCCAGTATTTGTCAGAACCTAGAGAGAGGCGTCCAGTGCGTCCGTGGACTCCATTAAACTGGATCATTTTGAGTCTGTGAGTACCGGAGGAAGTGGACAAGATTCTTCGAAGTGTTAGGAAGACAAACATGCTCCCTCGATCCCTGCCCCTCATGGCTGGCGGCTCAGGGGTGATGGCGGTAACTGCGATGTTACGCCGTATAATTAATTCATCTTTTGGGAAGGGTGCTTTCCATCTAGCAAAATCTGCAGTAGTAAAAACCGCTGCTAAAAAAAACTCCCTGAGACCCCCTAATTCGGAATAATTATCGGCCAGTTCGCTGCTGCCTTTTTTGGGGAAGGTGTATCGAGAGAGCGTTGCTTTCCAGCTTCAAGGGATCGTGGATGAAACAGATTTTCTAGAACCATTTCAAACTGGCTTCTGGCGGTTATGGAGTTGAGACTGCCATGGTCGCCTTAGTCGATGATCCCGTCTGGGCATGGACAGGGAAGCGTGTCCTGTTAGTGCTTTTGGACATCTCAGCGGCTTTCGATACCATCAACCATGGTTCCTTCTGGAGCGCCTGAGGGAGTTAGGTACGGGGGCACTGCGTTCCAGTGGTTCCGTTTTACTCTCGGGTAGATTCAGATGGTGCAGCTGGGGGACTCTTGCTCCGATAAGAGGGCACTTACATCTGGTGTCCTCAAGGAGCTTATTCTGTCCCCTGTGCTATTTACATTTCATGAAACCGCTGGGAGAGATCATCGGAGCACGGGGCGCGGTGGTTATCAGTACTGTGACACCCAAATATGCTTCTCTGTGTCTCTCGACGATGAAGTGACTAGGGATGGAGTCGTAAGGGTGGATGAGGAAAAACAAACTCAGCCTGATCCAGAGAAAACGGAAGTATAGTGATAGGTTCTCTGGCCGGGGGGGGGGGGATATTGTCCACCTGCCTGAACGGGGTCACGCTCCCCCTGAAGGACTCAGTTCGTAGTCTAGGGGTGCTTTTGGACTCGTCGCTCCAGCTGACTCGGGTGGATGCGACGGTCAGAAGCGCCTGCTATCAGCTTCAGCTGATTGTGCCAGCTGCGAGTCCCTACCTAGCCGGGGGGACCTGAACAGTGGTACATGCCTGGTAACCTCTCGGTTGGATTTCTGTAATGCGCTCTTCATGGGCCAACCCTTGTACCAACCCGGAAGCTTCAGTTGTACAGAATATGGCAGCCTAGGCTGGTCACCAATTTGTATGATCTCCAATGGCTGCCTGTTCATTTCCGGACACAATACAAGTGTTGGTTATAACCTATAAAGCCCTAAATGGCTTGGACCCAGGGTACTGGGGGACCGCCTCTCCCCATATGAGTCTCCCCACACACTTAGGTCATCTGGAAGAGTTTATTGAGGATCCCTTCTACAAAGATATAGGTCAACCTCTCAAGGGCCATTTTTCCATCTTGGCCCCTGGATCTGGAACCACCCTCCCCAGGGAGCTCCGCACCGCCACCGCCCTGGATCCGTTTAAAAAGAGACTGAAGACCACTTTGTTTCTCAGCCTTCCCGGATTTTCCGTGATATTGTGCCCCCCCCCCCGATATGATTAATACTCGGTATATAGTGGCTGCTTTGGTTTAATGTTCGTTAGTATACTGTGCACTGTTTTGTAAGTTTAATTATCTGTTGCAATTTTTATCTTGTATTGTATCGTTATTGCAATGTTTGTACTCTGCTGTGATCAAATGGAATAGAGGTATATAAATAATTTATTATTATTATTATTATTATTTATTATTATTATTATATTATTACATGGCAGTTTAAAATGGTGGTAAGGCTGCATATTCGCAGCGTAGATACAGTATAGTCCCTGATCGATGTACAAAGAGCTCTTGTACGTAGCACTTTTAGTCTCAAAGGTGCTAAGATCCCTTTGCATGAAAAACCCTCCTTTCACAAAGGGGACACCTCACGGGTTGTTTTATTGCACACGCAGAAGAAGGCCTCAAAGGTGCTACAAGATCCTTTCTTTGCATGAAATACCCTCCTTTCACAATGAGACCACCTCACAGGGTTGTTTTATTGCACACTATAAGAAGGCCCAGGTGTTCGCAACCTATAGTGGTCAGGTGAGAGAAAGAGACAACGCTTCCTCTCCATTTGGCATAGTTAGGCGCAGTTAGGGCAGGAACAGACCAGAGAGGTCTTCTAGACCGGTGCATCTCAAGCCATCTGATGCGGAGGGCTGGAAGTCTCCCTGCCATACACACATACACAATGTTGTGCCCTGAGGTGCCAATAGAAACTTGCAGGATAAGCAGCCAAGGGCTCAGCATGGGGACAAGACTGAGCATTGGCGATCATTTTGACTAGCCCTGGTCTGGGTACTGCCCAACCTCACCAAGAGGGTGGCAAGACCAAGGGAAGTCATACACAGAGCCCACATTTGGCCATCTGGCTCAAGCATTGGCACCTCTGCATTGGGCAGAGAGGGCACTGGTTTGTGGATGAGTGTTGTTGCAATGATGCCTCATGTTCTAACACAACCTTCTCCACCTTAGTGCCCTCCAGGTATGGGGGACTATATCGCAACCCCAGAATCTCCCTCAGCTCTGGCAGGGGATACTGGGACTATTAATCCAGCCCCAAAATGGGTCTGAAAGGCTATGTGATTGTGCAACTCCTTTCTCCTCCCTAGACCCAAAGATTCCACCTAAACTTTAGCGGGAATTTGGCCGACAGAGATGTTCGACATTGGGAAACATTCCCTCTGAGGGTGGTGGCCAAACCTTCTTGGAGGTCTTTAAACCAGGCACTGGTCTGTTGGGGGGGGGGTGTACTTTGGTTGTGAGTTCTTGCATGGCAGAAATGGCGTTGGACTGCATTGCCCTTGGGGCCTCTTCCAACTCTAGGATTCTATGATTCTGTCTAAAGATTGGCCCCAGAGGACCCACACAAAGACACAGCCCAGTGTCTCCCTCCCGTCTGCCCTGTTGTTCTGCAAGCAGAAGGTGCCACTGGAAGAGGGAAGCTGGGCATGGAGGTGCCATCTCCATGCAGGAACTTTATTTTGCACCCATGACTGTGCAGATCTGCCAAGGCTCCTCTCCTGCTGAGTCACCAAGCTGAGTCACGATGGGAACCCTGATAGCTCACCCTGCGCCCAGCTGGGCCTTTGCTCAGAAGCAGATAACCAGCAGGGATCTGGCTTTTCAGGGCCATAATTCTCACACAACAACACAAACACACCCACCCCGGGTCAGAACAAAGCTCCTCTGTCACTCCTTCATGGCTGGCCTTTCAAGAGGGGTTGGATGGCCCTCTCTCAAGAGTGCTTTAGTTGTGGATTCCTGCGTGGCAGAATGGGGTTGGACTGGGTGGCCCTTTAGGATCCCTTCTAAGCCATGATTTCGTAGAATCCTAGAGTTGGGAGAGACCCACAAGGGCCATCCAATCCAACCCCATTTTGCCATCCAAACCTTCCTTATGACAGATGGTCATCTCCAAAGACAAGAGTCCACCACTCTCCAAGGGACAATCTTCCACTGTAGAACAGCTCTTACTGTCAGGAAGTTCCTCCTAATGTTGAGCTGGACTCTCTTTTCCTGCAGCTTGCACCCATTGCTCCGGGTCCTAGTCTCTGGAGCATCAGAAAACAAGTTTGCTCCATCCTCAATATTACACCCTTTCAAATATTTAAACAGGGCTATCATATCGCCTCTTATAGAATCATAGGGCTCATTTCCACTAGCAGTAGTGATTTCTGATTCGCCTTTGCTCAGTGTCTGTAATCAATTTCAAAAATCATACAGTTGGAAGAGACTACAAGGGCCATGCAGTCCAACCACCTTCTGCCATGCAGGAACTCACAATCATAACACCCCAGAAAGATGGCTGTCCAGCATCTGTTTAAAAACCTCCAAAGAAGAAGTTTGTGCCACACTCCGAGTCTTCCACTGTCAAACAGCTCTTACTGTCAGGACGTTCTCTCTAGGTGGGATCACTTTTCCTGCAGCTTGCATCCATTGTTCCATGACACCGCTTTAACTGCCATAACTTCAGTGCTATGGCATTGTAGTTTTGGGATGCTATGGAGCAGCATCTCTGGAGCAGCAGAAAACAAGCTTGCTCCATCCCCAATGTGTCACCCCTTCAAGTATTTAAACAGAGCTATCATATCACCTCTTAACCTTCTCTTCTCCAGGCTAAACATCCCCAGCTCCCTGAGTCTTTCCTCATAGGGCTTCATGGTTTCCAGACCCTTCACCAACTCTGGAGACGAGGGTTTGATTCTCAGCTCAACCATGAAACCCACTGGGTAACCTTGAGCAAGTCACACTCTCTCAGCCTCAGGGGACCAGCAATTGGAAACCTCCTCTGTACAAGGTCCCAAACAATATTCTGGCTAACAAGCTAGTAAAATGTGCGTTAGACAATGCAACTGTTAAATGGATTAGTAATTGGTTGACTGGCTGAACTGAAAGGGTGCTCAGCAGCAATGGCACATTTTCATCCTGGAGAGAAGTGACCAGTGGGGTCCCACGGGGCTCTGTCCTGGGCCCAGTCTGCCATTCAACATCTTTATCAATGACTTATATGAAAGACTTGGGAACATACTTATCAAATTTGCAGATGACACCAAATAGGAGAGGTAGCTCATACCCAGAGGACAGGATCAAAATTCAAAATGACCTGATTAGATTAGAAAGCTGGGCCAAAGCTAACAAAGGTCTGGTACAGATGAGCTTCAACAAAGGTCTTCATGACATGTTAGGGTTGCCTCAGGGTGTCACTTACAGACACCCCGCAACTCTAGCACATATTCCATACATAAAAATGTCGCCGCCCTGTACAGATGGGCACCACCATTTTGACATGACGGACGGTGTGCACTGTGGCATCTGTATTGCGCTGCAAAAAGAACCTGCTTTATGTGGGTTCTTTTTGCTCCGCGAAGAAGCTGTACGGTTTGTCCACTACAGCTTCCTTATGGAGCAAAACGAGGCACCGGCAGACTGCCCTTTTTGGGCGGTCTATACCGGGCCAAAATTAATTTCATCACAGAGAAATGTAAGGTGTTGCACTTAGGGTGGAAAAATGAAATGCCTAAATATAGGATGGGGGACACTTGGCTGAATGAAGCTACGTGTGAAAGGGATCTAGGAGTCCAAGTAGATCATAAGTTGAACATGGGCCAACTGTGTGATGCCTCAGCAAAAAAAGGCCAATGCGATTCAAGGCTGCATCAATAGAAGTATAATGTCTAGATCAAGGAAAATAATAGTGCCACTCTATTTTGCTTTGGTCAGGCGTCACCTGGAATACTCCTGTGTCCAGTTCTGAACGCCACAATTTAAAAAGGATGTTGACAAATTGGAGCGTGTCCAAAAGAAGGCAACTAAAATGGTGATCGTTCTGGAAACCATGAAGCCCTATGAGGAAAGACTCAGGGAGCTGGGGATGTTTAGCCTGGAGAAGAGAAGGTTAAGAGAGGATATGATAGCCCTGCTTAAATATTTGAATGAATGCCATATTGAGGAGGGAGCAAGCTTGTTTTCTGCTGCTCCAGAGAATCGACCCTGGATCAATGGATGCAAGCTGCAGGAAAAGAGATTCCAGCTAAACGTTAGAGAGAACATCCTGACAGTTTGACAGTGGAACAGACTCCATCAATGGAGATTTTGGTGGAGTCTCCTTCCTTGGAGGTCTTTAAGCAGAGGCTGGAGGGCCATCTGTCAGAGATGCCTTGATTGTGAATTCCTGCATGGCAGAATGGAGTGGACTGGATGGCCCTTGGGGTCTCTTCCAGCTGTATGGTTCTATGATGCTATGAAATCTTGCCAAGGAAACCCCATATTAGAGCCAGCGTGGCATCATGGTTTGAACATTAGATGACAACTCTGGAGGCCTGGGTTCAATTTCCAGCTCAGCCATGAAACCACTGGGTGATCTTAGGCAAGTCACACTCTCTCGGTTTCAGGGGATGGCAAAGGCAACCTTTCTCTGAGCAAATTTTGCAAATGGACCCCATAATTGGCTTGCTTTCCTGTTGCTGTAAGTTGGGAACAACTTGAAGGCACTCGACAGCAAACAACAGGACTGATGGGAGTTGCAGTCCCAAAAGATCTGATGCAGAGAAAGGAAAAGTAAAGGCCACAGGGATCATTTTTTTTTGCTTGGAGCTCAGTCTGAACCGGGGACACTTTTCAGTTTTCAGTGCCCTGCAAGAGCTGTCTAAGGTAGCAGCCATGGCCAGATCTTGAGGCTGGGAATCCCACCAGTTAACAATAAAACGGAGGGCAAAGCTGTTCTCCTGCATTTCCCACTCTTCAAGAATTGGGACCCCTTTTGGGCTTCTTTGGCCATTATGGGAGTGAAGAAGGAAAACTGATCTACATTCTCTCTGTGCGCATTTATCTGCCTTCAAGTTGCCATGAATTTAGATAAATTTCTTGAGCAAGGAATCTCGCTCTGAGGTGATTTCAGTTCCTTCCACTGTAAACTAGCCTAGGATTCAATGGTGGTCTCCCATCCGAGGACTAACCAGGGCCACTACTGCTTAGCTTCCAAGATCAGACAGGATCTGGGACCTGTTTTCAGGCCACATCCATATATTCTCTTTTTGTTATAGTTGTTGTTTGCCTTCAAATCATTTCTGGCTCATGGTGACTCTAAAGCGAAACTGCCATGGGGTTTTCTTGGCCAGTTTCTTCAGAAGGGGTTTGTCATTGCCTTCCCCTGAGGCTGAGAGAGTGTGACTTGCCCAGGGTCACCCAGTGGGTTTCACATTCTCCACATCCCTATTACATTTCCCCCCATTACTGAGTATTTCTAAACCGAACAGCCCTAAACCTTGCAACCTTTCCTCTTAGGATCCAGCTGAACTGTACAAATAATGGCTAGACGCCCTTCAACTGCCTTGACTGTGTGTGTCCTATGAAACCAGAGCTTTCTGGCAGACCAACAGGATTCTGTAGCATGGAGTCATGGCAGTTAAAGTGCATTATTTCAACAGTGTGGCTATACACTCTTACAGGGCTCAAATAGCCTGTGCTCATTGTAGCTGCCCTTCTCTGCAAATTTAACAGCTCTTTTTCCACCGCAGAGGCCAGAAGAAGTGTCATGGGACAGCTGAGCAGAACTGGGTTCAAGTCTCCCTCCATGGCCCAAGCAAGTGGCCTTTGGGTTCTGCCTGTTGTGGCGAAGGCAGCCAAGAGGGCTAGGGCAACTGGGGAGAGGAGGGCATTTGCCACTGTGGCCTGTAGCCCCATTCATCAAATGCAGGGCATAGGATCATAGAGTTGAAAGAGATCCCAAGGGCCATCCAGTCAACCCCATTTTGCTATGCAGGAACTCTCAATCAAAGCACCCCCCAAAAGATGGCCATCCAACCTCTGTTTAAAAGCCGCCAAGGAAAGATGGTCTGGAGGTTCAGGGGGGCTACATAAGGCTAAATAAGGCAATGGCGGAAGGGGGTCTCTGGCCAAATGCACTGAAAAGCACAAGAGGAGCCCCAGGGGATTTTTGAACCCCCTACTTTGAGTAACTTAAACAGCCCCCCCCCCCCAGGGCCATCTAATCTATCCCCCGTCTGCCATGCAGGAGACATAAAGCAATTCTAGTCTCTGCTTAAAAAGCACCAAAGGAGACACCACCACCCTCCAAGGCAGCGATGTCTTCAGCTGTCGAGCAGCTATTAAAGTCAAAAGGTTCTTCATAAGGGTTAGGTGGAAGCAGAAAATCCTGGACCCCCAAGGACCAACCAATCCAACCCCTTTCTGCCATGCAGGAAGACACAGTCAAAGCACTCCCAGTGAGAGATGGCCACCCAACCTCTGCTTAAAAACCTCCAAAGAAGGAGATTCCACCACCATCAGGATGTTGTTCCTAATGTTTAGGAGGAATCTCTTTTCTTGTCGTTTGAATCCATTGCTCAGGGTTGTATTCTCTGGAGCATCAGAAAACAAGCTTCCTCCCCCACAATAGGACAGCCCTTCAAATATTTAAACAGAGCTATCATGTCCCCCCTTAACCTTCTCTCCCTAAGGCCATCTCTCCTCAAGACGACCACCTGTCGGGGTGCTTTGAGTGTGTATTCCTGTATGGCAGAAAGGGGTTGGAATGGATGACCCCTGGGGTCTAACTGTAGGAGTCTATGAAACATAGCCTAAGCCGCTCCTCAGAGGACTTGGTGGAGACCCTCTTGGTGGACACTCTGGACATGCGCCAGCCATCAACGTCCCTCTTGAATTGTGATGCCCAGAACTGGACACAGGGTTATTCCAGGTGAGCAAGAAGTTGGAGGAGAGATGGTTCTGCCCATTTATACAGACACACAGCCCATTCCAAAGTGATTCCTCCCCATTTTGCTGGAAGGAAAATGTTGCTGCCTTCCACTCTCATTTGGGAGCATCTTGTTCCTTGCCCTAGGCAGCAAAATGTCTTGGGCACCCTTAGCAAATGGGACTGCTAAAAGTCAGTGTGGCGTAGTTGTTTGAATGCTGGACTATGACTCTGGAGACCAGGTTTGGAATCCTGGCTCTGCTATGTAAACCCACTGGGGTGACCTTGGCCAAAGTCACACTCTCTCTCCCTCAGGGGGATGGCAATGGCAACCCCCCTCTGAAGAAACTTGCCCAAAAAAACCCATGATTCGCCTGAGGGTTGCCGTAAGTTGGAAAAGACTCGAAGGCACACAACAGCACCGAAAGGCCCTCTCCCTGACACCTTCTGCTCCCCTCCTCTCCCCTTGCTTGATCAAGTGGGACAAGTGTATAAATGGACTTTGTGGGTTTGCAACCCCCAGAATCCCCCAGCCAGCCTGGCCCCTGAAGTTGCATGGCGATAGGAGGGATGCACATGTGGGTGAAATAGAGTGGGGTTGCCATTTGGCCCTCATGGCTTCCAGAGACTATTTAATCCTTCATTGTCCCCCTCCTTCCACCACTGGGAGCTGAAGCTGAACAACTGGACACCCCAATGTGCACAGTGTCTTTACAGTGACACCCAAATCTCCCCCAAAGCTGGAAAAGAAACAGCTATTACTGGAGGTGGGGGAGAGATGGGTCTCCCTTTTGGAACAAGAGGCCATTGGGAAGGGTGCTTTAAGGTGAAAAAAAAGGCCATGGCAAGTGCCCCCTCCCCACAATTTTAGCTGCAGCAACAGTGCCATGGTGCAGGCTTGGCACATTGGAGACTCTCTACTTTCCCACCTCCCCAATTCAGTTTCTCTGCCCCTTCAGCACTCAGTTGACACTCCTTGGAGGTCTTTCCCTTCATCCCAAAGACAAAAATACCCAGCCTGCCCCCCAACTTCTTTGCTAAGTCAAACACCCTCCTTTCCACCCCACATCCCATGGAGGTTTGCATGCTCTTTCTTGCACAGCTTGGTCTGGGGCCCCATTTGGAACAAGAGAGAAAGAGAGAAGACATGGGGTGCACGAGCGCCTTGTCCCCCCCAAGCCAGACCTTCCCCACCATGGGCCAGGGACCCCTACCCTACCCCTACCCCTTTCCGCCAAAGCCCCCCAAGAGAGATGCAGACTCAGTCGGGTTTGCAGTGGGGTGACATTTATTTGATGATGATTTTGTCACGCAGGGGGAGGGGAAAGTGGAGGGCAGGTAGGGTCTCCCCAGGCATGGCTGGCAAAGGGAGCACCGGGCAGCATCTGCTTCTCCCTCCAGGTGACATTGGCTCAACGGTACTGGCGGGCCAGGGCATGGGCCACGGCCCCCGCAAGCTTCTGGAAGGCAGCGTGGCAGGCCGGAGTGAAGTCCTTCCCAAAGTGGGCTGCCAGGAGGGTCATAAGGACGTCACCCAGGAGCTGGAGGAGGAAGAAGAGGGCGCAGGTTAAAAACTCAAGCACCTCCAATGTTGGCTGTGCCATGCTGTGCATAAGTCTTTGTGGTTCGGGGGCACTGCCACACAGATACACAAACACACAGCCCATTAAGTATTGCTGGAAAGAAAATGCAGCTGGTGTCCACTCCCATCTGTGAGCATCTTGTTCCTTGCCCCAGGTGGCAAAAGGTTTTGGGCTGATCCCTTAGCAAATGAGACCGCTAAAGGCCATCTCCCCCACACCTTGGCTTTGGGGGTCTGAGACCGCAAAAGTATTTGTGGTTGGGGGGCACTGCCACGCACACAGACAGACACACAGCGTATTCCATTACAGATCCCCTAACCCTTGCCAGCCACAACACTGGCATCCCACGCAATGGGAAATGCACATGTACAAACATAGAGGGAGCCCAGTATGGAGGGCAAGGCAAGATAAGAGTCGTTTCATAAAATAATAGATGTGCAGTTGGAAACCAAGTGCCAAGCAGTTGACCTTGCTGTGGGTCAGGAAGGTGTTTTTTTTTGGGGGGGGGGGGGGTGAACCTGGGTTCAAATGCATTTCTTGTTACCGGAGACCTGGGCTAGCATCTCTGCTTGGCCAAGGACCTCACCTGGCTCCAAGGGCATTGGGGAGATTTGTGCAAAAGTCTTGAAAAGATAGAGACAAACTATTTTCTTTTTAAAGCAAAGGAAGGAAAGCACAGCTGTGTGGAGCTTGCAAAAGAAACAGGTATGCACACATCCTGCACACATATGCACACAGCAACACAGCCTCTCAGGTTGACCAGAGTAGCTTCTCACTTTCCCCCATGCATGCATGTAGCTCCTTCCCAAAATGATTCTTCTCAGCCCCATTAATGCAGAGGGGCCTTGGATCCACCTTCTCTCCCCATCCCTCCCCAGCACCCCAGGCCCATCCTTCCTCACAAGGGGGGTGCGCCTCTTACCTTAAAGTTCACGGGGTCCACGTGGAGCTTGACACAATGCAGTTCACTCAGCTTGGCAAAGGTCTCCTTGATGTTGTCCATGTTCTTGATGGCTTCTGCAAAGGACATTAACACCTTCTTGCCATGCGCCCTGACCTTGGCGTTGCTACAGATGGCGGCGGGGCTGGAGAGGTTCCCGAAGTCAGGAAAGAACCTCTGGGTCCAGGGGTACACCACCATCATGCTGCAAGGAGGAAAGAGCAGGGACAGAGAAGGAGGAAGGAAGGAAGGAAGGAAGGAAGGAAGGAAGGAAGAAAGAAAGAAAGAGTTGGTCACCCTGGTCCAAAGAGAAAGAGAAAGGCCACCAGGCCAGTGGTGGGAAGGGGACCCAAAACTTGCCCAGTCACTCCAGCTTGGTCACTCTTGAGTGGCACTGGGGGACCACTAGGGAAGTCTGGATCATCACCCAGATGTGGGCATACTGAGCTGGATGGGTCCCTCTTTCCTCCCCAACTGGAGGGTATCATCCACCCTCCTTTCCCTGCCTCCCTGGCATTGGGTTTACCAGGCTAAGACATCGCCACCCATTTGGGCGACATCGATTTTGCTCCAGTGTGAAGTGATGAGCTGTTTCTCTTCGGCGGTCCAGTGCACCATGGTGGCTGCAGAGGTTGCGGCTGGGGACGGTTGCTGAGCTTTTGGCCAGTTGCTGAGCTGAGCTGGCCCTCTCCCCAGGGAGAGACTTTTATACCCTGAGCCACCTCTGGGCAGCTGAGGAGCCCAAGGGAGGCGGGGGCCAATACCTGGGTGTGGCTGGGGCACCGGGTGAGCCAAGATAGCCAAGGAGGTCCACGGCTGGATGGCTGGATGGCTTGCAAGCACTCCTCCTTGTTATCAGTACAGTATCTGTCCTTCCCCAGCAGAAGCAAACTGCAGAGGGCCACTCTTGAGAGCAGTACTGCAAGCCCTGCACAGGGGAAGGCCAGGACATCTGCAGCCAAGACAAACCAGAATGTGGCCATAGAATTGTAGAATCATAGAGTTGGAAGAGACCTTCTAGTGTCATCCAGTCCAACCCCATTCTGTCATGCAGCAACTCACAATCAAAGCACCCCCAAGAGATGGGCATCCAGCCTTTGTTTAAAGACCTCCAAGGAGGGAGACTCCATCACTCTATGAGAAAATGTGCTCTTACTTTCATGGAACTTGCATCCATTGTTCCATGTCCTAAGTTTGAAACGTATAAGAAATGGAAAAAGGGGGAAATCACAAAAAAGGAATTCAAAGAAATAGCAGCCAAGTGCAGGGGTAAAGTCAGAAAAGCTAAAGTGCAGAATGAACTGAGGCTTGTTAAAGAGGTTAAGAACAATAAAAAGGGCTTTTTTGGATATGTCCGCAGCAAAAGGAAGAAGCAGGAAACGGTAGGGCCACTGCGTGGAGAAGATGGCAAAATGCTAACAGAAGACTCAGAAAAGGCAAAAGGTGCTTAACCTGAGGATAATGGAGCAGAGGACAGAATAGGGGAATTTCAGTACAAAATAATAATAATAATAATAATAATAATAATAATAAATAATAATAATAATAAATTAATAATCAATAATAATATATTTTCATTATAAAGTGCCATAAAATCTACACGGCGCTGTACAAAACCATGAATTTAAGAGTCTCCAGGACCAGATGAGGGAGCAAGCTTGTTTTTCTGTGCTCCAGAGAAACAGGACACCATGGAAATGGATGCAAGCTGCAGGAAAAAGTATTCCGCTCAACATTAGGAGGAACTTCCTGACTGTAAGGGCTGTTCACAGTGGACTCTCCTTCCTCAGAGTGCAGGTGGAGTCTCCTTCTTTGGAGGTTCTTTAACAAGGCTGGATGGCCATCTCAGGGAATGCTTGATGGAGAGTTCCTGCATGGCAGAAGGGGTTGGTCTGGATGGCCCTTGTGGTCTCTTCCAACTCTACAATTCTATATTCTATGCACTGGGCAGCAAGAGAGAAAACACGCTTGCTCCCTCCTTCAATATGACATTTATTCAAATACTTAAACAGGGCTCTCATATCACCCTTAACCCTCTCTTTTCCAGGCTAAACATCCCCAGCTCCCTAAGCCTCTCCTCATAGCCATGTTTTCCAGACCTTCACCATTTTGTGGCCCTCCTCTGGACTGCTCCAGTTTCTCAACATCCTTTGAATTGTGTGCCCAAGAATTGACACAAGGTTATTCCAGGTGAAGCCTGACCAAGGTACTATTACTTCGTCGATGTAGGCACTATTACTTCCTATTCACGCGGGCCTAGTATTGCTTTGACCTTTTTGAACAGGGTTGCCAGAGAGATGGGGTGGTGTTTAGCTTGGAGAAAGAGACAGTTAAGGGGGTGATATGATAGCCCTTTTTTTATAAATACTGAAGGGATGTCATATGGAGGAGGGAGCAAGCTTTGTTTTTCTTCTTCGTGGTCTCTGGAATCATACAAATGGGTTTCACTGCACCTGCGCAGTTGCTGGCTCGGAACCTACTGGATCACTGGGCAGAGTTCACTCTGCAACATTTGAAACTTTTTGGCGGGTAACTCCGCCACCCGTTTTATAAGGCCCCTGCCTTCCCAGCTCTTTTCCCCAGTTCTTTTTCCGCCGCGCTAGTGCTTCAGGGAACTTCGCTTGCTTCGCTTTGCTTGGAATCACTTTCGTTTTTTGACCTCGGACTGTATCTTGACCATCTTTGTCTCCCGCCCCTGGTAACTTCGGACCTTTCGGACGACTGTCGACCTCGTTTACGGCATTCTCCCACTGGCTTTTGACGACTTTGGAAATGCCTGCGCCTTTCAAGAAGTGAAGTGCGAACATTTGCTGGGGGGCAAGGTGCCCGTCCAGGATCCGAACTCCTCCTGCCTGCTTTGCCTGGGCAAAGGACCCATGACACCAAGGCCTGCCTGCTCTGAGGGGATCCCTCTTCCTCCCAAGCCGGGAAAAAAACCGTGAGTCCCGGGCTCACTTCGGCGATTGCCCTGGGAAAGGTGCGAAGCAAGAGGGAGGCTCGCCGGCTCCCGCCGCCTCATCCTCTCGGGCCAGTGTGTCCAGCGTTGATCTGGGAGAGCCGCCGTTCCCAGCGTGGTGTGTGTCCCGGCCGGGACCCCCTTCCCCCACTCCCAATGTGGGCCCGTGGCTCCAAACCGCCCAGTGCCACCGACAAAACCCTCAAGCGCCCCCCCACCAATCGTCGGGGACTGAGGGGGGTACCGAGCCGAACTCTCCAGTCCGGCGGGGAAGTCGGAGGGGGCTCGGCGTCCGAAGAAAAAGCCACCGAAGCCGGAGGTCCATCTTGCCTCGCCTTCATTCCTCCAAGGGTCCAAGGCATCGCGCCATGCTCCGAAGCCGAAGGAGCTGGCTGGGCCTGTGGAAGGGGGAAAGTCCCCGAGGCCTTCGTCGTCGGCAGCGCGCGCCGCTTCTCTGTCCTCCTCAACCTCCCGGACAATCCATTCTTCCCGGCGGAAGGAGCTTCCCAGGCCTGGGAAAAGAAGAAGGGGCACCACGACAAGCGCTGGTAGTGATTCTGCCCCCTAAGAAGGCCAAGCCCTAAAGATCGGCCGCCAGATCCACCGAAGGCGAAAGGAGAAGAAGCGCTCCCCTTCTAAGAAGGCTCGCGCTCCCGCCTCGGATGCTCCCCGCGATCGGGAGCCGCCACCGGGTTAGACCGGGGGGACCCCGGCACCGGACACCCCGCTTGCCTCTGCCTACACAAAGACTTTTGTCCACGGCACGGGTGACGCTGCTCTCCCCTCGGCTCCCCAAGAGCACCGGTCGCCCTCCCTCCAACCCCGCCAACCGACGAAGAGGGGACCTGCCACAAGGCCAGGACATTTCCGGACCTCTTCTTCGACACGCAGTGCGTCGTCGGGGGTACTACGTGTCGGTCTCGGAGGACAGGGCCGTTGAGGGAGTTCACCAAGCTGAACCCTCCTCCCGCGAGAGGGACCGGGCCACGACCTCCAGATCGGTTCCCCGACCGTTGTCGGTCTACGAGAGGTCCACCGCCTCCACCCCGGCCAGGCGCTCCCGGTCTTCAGCCGACATCGCTCCAACCCGGCCGAGGTTCCCAGGTCAGAGTGACGGACCCTCTCTCCTCTGACCTGGCCTCCGAAGACGAGCCGCTGCTTCCCTCTTGAGCACCCTCGGGATGAGGATGTCTCTCGGACCCAGCATCTCCCAGACGATTGCACAACCCCGGAGCCGCTTCCCCATCAGACGATGTTCCGATCCTTCACCGGAACACGTCGTGAAGATGGCAAGGGCCCCTCGACATCGAGCTCGCTTCTGCTTGGAGGATGACGCCGAGGACCCGGTTGTGCGTCGGTTAGGTGGGTGTGGCACGGCGCGAGTGCCTACTCGCCTTGTCTGCCTCTCCTTCCTTCGCTCCACACCATCGTTCAAGAGGTCTTGGGACTCTCCCGGCCACCCTGTCGGCGGCCCCTCCGCAAGGGTAGAGTCGCTCTACAGAGTCGCCCCGACGCGTTTCCCTGGTTGGCCGACCCACCCCAGGCCTAAACTCTGCCATTTAGAGGGAGCCCAACACGCTTCGTCCCGAAGCAGGCCACCTCCCCTGTAGGACGGGAGGGCTAAAAGGTGGGACGGACTGGCCAAGAAGGCGTACTCGGCTTCGGGCTCTTGGCGTCTCCCCGCGGCCAACTACACCGCCTGCATTGGGGGGCCTACATTCAGAGGACTCTTATGGAGCGGTTCTCGCCTCTCGTTCCCGGACGTTCCAGATGACATCCAGAGGCAGGCTGTGGAGGGAGAATCAAGGGGGACGAGGGCCCCATTCCATCGGAAGTTGGCTCATCACCCACTTCCAGGAACATGGCGGACTGTTCGGGGAGAGCCATGTCGGCACTCCATTGGCACTGAGACGGCCACGCCTGGCTGAGGGCCTCCGACCTCAACCCCACAGTCAGGGCGGGCCATCGAGGACATGCCGCTCGTCGGGGACCGGGCTCTTCCACGCCGAGACCGAGACGCCCCGTGAACCGGCAAGTTCAGGATGAAGGCGGGCGAAGAAGCATGGCATGTCTTCGGCACCGGCTTCTTCTCCGTACCGGAAGCGTCTCAGCGCCCGTGGCAGCCGCAGGTCAGTCAGAGGACCTTCCCCGGGATCGGCAGCCAACAACAGGGCTCCCAGAGGACACCGCTTCCCCTCGCAGTCTTCCTCCTCCTCTGGCCGTCGCAACTTCCCCGCCTCGGTACCGCAAGTTCCCGCCGGCCAGGACACCGACCAGGGGAAAGAAGAGAGGCTGAAGGGACGCGCGCGCTTCGTTTCTCCTTCACCCCTCTTCTTTTTTGGACATTTTGAGGCCCCTTGTTACACCTGGGCCTCTTATAACAATCGGGACTCGTGGGGTCTCAACATCGTCCGCAGGGGTTATGCCCTCGAGTTCCAAGAGCTCCCTCCAACTGGAGCCGTCATGTCCACTCCCCCCTCGGCCACAACCCTTCTCGACAAAGTGCGCACCTTGCTTGGTCTAAAGGGGCAATCTCCCCTTTGCACCCGACCAATTTCCTCGGGCCTTTTTTTCCAGGTACTTCACTGGTACCGAAAGTGGATGGGGCGCATCAGGCCCCATCCTGGGACTTGAGACAAATTTGAACTTGTTTCCTTGACTACCGTCCTTTCGAATGGTAACCTTGGCTTCCATTCTGCCTCTGCTCCACCAGGGCCTGTGGTTCGCGACCGTCGACCTGAAGGACGCCTACTTCCACATCGGGATCCGAGAGTCCCACCGGAGATTCCGCGCCTTCGCTGTCGGCTCCTCCGCGTTCCACTACAACGTGCTTCCTTTCGGCTTGGCCACGGCTCCACCGAGTCTTCACAAATGCATGGGCACCGGTGGTGGCTAACTTCATCAGAAGGGCTTCATGGTCTTTCCTACCTGGACGACTGGCTGTTTTGCAGCCGAATCCAAAGACGAGCTGCAGGAGGCAGTCTCATTCGCCTTGCCCTCTTGGACTCCCTCGGGGCTGTCGTCAACAGGGAAGGAAAGTCCACTTCACACCGACCAGACAAGGTTCAAGTTCATCGGCATCCTCGACTCCGGAAACTGCCTAGCCTTCCTCCCTCTGGATCGGTTTTCAGGCCCCCTGACAACTTCCCTCGGCCGGGCTCTCCCCGAAGAGGGGAGAGCCAAGACGTCCAAGTCGCCCTGGGCCACATGGCATCGACGACTTTCGTCACCCCCTGGGCAAGACTCGTCTCGGCCGCTCCAATCATGGTTCCTCTCCGTCTTCTCTCCGTTGGAGGACCCTCCTTCAAAGTGGCTCACGTACCGAGACCGGTGGCTGCTTCCCTCAGATGGTGGCTAGACAGCTCCAACGTCTGCACCGGGATGCCCTTTCATCAGCCCCAGGCACAACTGACTCTGACAAAGATGATCCCTGGAGGGTAGGGCGCCCACCTGCTCGACCTCGTCGTCAAAGACAAGTGGTCCGCACAAGACAAGCTTCTCCACATCAATGCCTTGGAGATGCTCGCAGTTGGAGAAGGCTTTGAGGGGGTTCGCGTTGCGCTGTCACAGGAAGAGTGGTTCCTCCTGAGGACAGACAACACCACCGTTGATGTACTACATCAACAAAACAAGGGGACCAGATCCAGGACCCTGCTCGGCCTCCCCCTCACGCTCCATCTGGGATTGGTGCATCCAGAGACGTGTCCTCCTCCAGGTGATTCACCTTCCCGGGTGAGGACAACGACTGGCGCAGATCGCCTCAGAGCAGATCTCTCCTTCGGTGTGCCACGAGTGGAGGCTCCATCCGAGACGGTCACGGACCTCTTCGATCGGTGGGGAACCCCCGGATCGACCTCTTCGCGGACCAGGTGGAACAGCCACTGTCCCCAGTTCTGCTCGAGGAAGCGATCAGACGGATCCCTCGGAGACACATTTCGCTTCTTTCCTCTGGACGGGGGAGCTTCTCTAGCCTTCCCTTCGCGTTCCCGCCATCATCATCGAGTGGTGTCCAAGATGACAACGGACCGCTCGCATGCGATCCTGATCACCCCGTGGTGGCCGAGACAGCCGTGGTTCGCATCCTTCTCTCGCCTCTCCAGGAGATGCTCTTCTCCGTCTCGACCCTCGTCCGGACCTGCTGTCGATCCACCGACGGGACGAATTCTCCACCCCGACCATCGACGAGAGCCTTGCCGCTGGTAGCCTGGAGGATTCTGCCCTGACTGCCTTGCCAGAGGCAGTGAGGACGGGTATCCTGGCTGCGAGGGAAACCTTCCACCAGCGGTCCCTATGCCCTGAAAGGAGGAGATTTTGCCTCTTCCTTGACCAAAAAGGGCTTGTCTCCTGCACAGGTGTCCACTCCAGTGGTGCTGGAGTTTTTGATGGCACTTTTGGATGGAGGGCTGTCCACTCACATCATCAAATGCTACCTGTCTGCCATTGTTTGCCAAATACCAGTTCGGGGGGAGGGTTTCTTTCTTCAAAGACCCTTGGTGAAGGGGTTCTGAAGGGTTGTGCCAACCTTTATCCTCCTGTGTCCGGTACCAACACCGGCTTGGAGTTGTGGGTCGTCTGAGTCGTACTGTCCCCCTCCCAATCCAAGCCTTTTGAAACGATGGCCACAGCGGACTTGAGACTACTTGGTATTGACTTGGAAAACGCCTTTTCTGTGGCCATCACCTCTGCCCGCCGTGCGGGTGGCGAACTCTGTGCTTTGCGGAGGGACCAGCCATTCCTGAGGTTCCACAGGACAAAGGTGGTCCTCCGTATGGACATTACCTTCTTGCCGAAGGTTGTGGTCTGCTTTCCACCATGTGCCAGGACATTGTGTTGCCCACTCTCGCATCCAACCCGACGTCGGATGAGGAGCGACGCCTTACACTCTCTTGATGTCCGGAGGCACTGGCGTTTTATCTGGACAGAAACTGCTGCCTCCAGCCGGTCCGAGAGACTTTTCCAATGCTACTCGGACCGAAGAAAGGGTTGCCTGTGGTCTGCGCAGAGGTTGTCCAAAATGGGTGGCTGGTACCATCCACCTCTGCTACGGAACTGTTAGGCCCACCTCTCCCTGGCAGGGTTCGGTCCCATTCCACAAGGTTCAATGGCAGCATCCTCTGCATTCCTGTCGGGGATTCCCTTGGAGGATGGTCTGCAAGGTGCTGTCTGGTCCCAACCTCTGACTTTCATCAAGCATTATAGGGGTGGACACCAGGGCCATCCGAGACGCAGCTTTCGGGAGGGCTGTGTTGGTTTCAGGGATTGCATTGATTGCACTACTGATGTTTTGTGTTTACTACTCTTGTACAGTTGACACTGTTTACATTTCGTTGATTGTTGGTTTGCACAAGTTCTGTGGGATCGGTCTTGCATGACCTCTGTTCCCTCCTCAGGTTAGCAATGTTATTGCTATTTGATTTGTGCATGAACAAAAAGACTGACTTTTTATGGTCCAAAGGTGTTTTTGTGTAATAACATATACCTTTGGTTCACCATAGCTTTGGTCTCAGGACACTTCCTCCGCACATACCTTAGCTTGTCAGTCTAAACCCATTTGTATGATTCGCAGAGACACGAGAAGAAGAAGAGGACAGGTTGCTACCTGTAACAGTTTTCTTCGAGTGGTCATCTGCGAATACATACAAATCCCCACCCGTCGTCCCCTCAGTGTCCTGCCTCCATTGGCTCTTTCCATCGCCTTGCTGGCGGAAAAATTGAATTGCGAATGGGGGAAAAAAGAGCGGGAAGGCAGGGGCCTTATTAACGGGTAGCGGAGTTACCGCCAAAAAGTTTCAATATGTTGCAGAGTAAACTCTGCCCCAGTGATTTCCAGTAGTTTCCGAGCAGCACTGCGCAGGCGCAGTAAACCCATCTTTGTATATTCGCAGATGACCACTCGGAAGAACTACTGTTACAGGTAAGCAACCTGTCCTTTCTGCTTCCAGAGAACCGGACCCGGAACAATGGATGCAACGCTCCAGGAAAAGAGATTCCAGCTCAACATCTAGGAGGAACTCTCGTAAGCAAGAGCTGTTTGACAGTGAAAAATGCTGCTACCTTGGAAGGTGATGGAGTCTCCTTTCTTGGGGTGGGTTTTTACAAACAGAGGCTGGATGGCCATCTGTCACAAGGAGGGTTTCTGTGTTTCCTGCATGGCGAACAGGGTTGACTGATGGCCTTTGAGGTCCCTTCCAGCTCTGATTCTACATCATACCTGCCTCCAACTGTCCCATTTGGAAAGGACAGCTCCAATAAACCTCTCTGTGTTTTCCTGGCTTCTTCAGGCTGCTTTTTAAAATGTCCCCCCGTTTTCCTTTGCTTACCTTCATGTTATCCAAACTGAGTTCAGAGCTCATGGGGGTTTTCTTGGCAAGATTTCTTTTAACTGATAAGAAACACATTTGGTTCATTGGTTTCGAACAACTACTTCCCTCACCGTCGTTGCAAAATCATCAACTGAATCTTCTATCAATTAAATCACCACACAAACACACCACGAGTTCCCAAGCCAGGCTGCCAGTGCTGCCACTTATATCCACTGATGACGCACAGATGATTAACATACATTTTGACGCAGCGCAAACTAGCAGGTACGACAATCGTGCAAAAGAGAAGCGATAACAAGGGGATAGTGGAAGGATCCGCTTTCCATAGTGGGAACGATGGACCTTTGAAATCGATTTACCAACATGAGCAAAGGCAAATTGCACACCGATTTAAATGTACGTGGGATGAGCGCCTTGTGTCCAAGCTTCTTCTCCTTGGTTGAAGGAAAGAAACTCTCCTACTTCATCATCTTTTAATCGTCCATGAGTTCTCTGCCTGGGTGACCACCTTTGGCCATTGTGAGCTCCGCAAGGAGGAAGAGAAGAGATAGGAAAGACGCGCAGAAGGAGAACGGAAGGAGCCACTCGCCACTTGCAAAGGGCCTTCAGGTTGACTCAGACTTCTTGGCCCCATTCATTCATTCAATGACCGCTTGTGCCTGAGAGAGTGGACTTGGCCAAGTTCCCTAGTTGGTTTCCAAGGGGCCGACAGGGATCCAAACCCTGTCTCCAGAGTTGTATTAATAATAATAATAATAATAATTTGTTTTATTTATTACCGCCTTTCCAAAGATTCATCATAGCGGTGAACAGCACGTAGCTAATTAACAAGTAAGCTAATTTGCCCCCAACCGTTTTGGGACTCATTTAGCTCCCTCCTCGAAGGATGGCAAGCCTGAGTCGAGCTTGGGCCCTTTTGCTGGTCTTGAACTCGCAACCTTGTGGTTTCGAGTGAATGCTGCAGTACAGGCATTGAACCACTGCGCCACCAGGGCTGTAGTCCAACACTCAAACTACTACATATACTCTCTAGCTCCAACAGTCTTCCTGTCAGAGACACCTAACAGTACCGCACCCACTGACACATCTTGTGGCAGTTGAATTCCATTGGCTAGTAATGTTGTGCAAAGCATGGACTCATAGAACACGGTTGGAAGAGACTATAAAGGCCATCCAGTCCAACCCCATTCTGCCATGCAGGAACTCACAGTCAAAGCATCCCCTGTGACCACATGGCCATCCAGTCTCTGTTAATAAACGCCTTCAAACAAGGAAACTCCACCACTCTCCAAAAGAGCGTCCTCCACTGCCCAACATGTCCTATGGTCCTAATGTTCAGCTGGATCTCTTTTCCTGGAGCTTGCATCCATTGCTCAGGTCCTGTTCTTCTGGAGCGCAGAGAAAACAAGATTGTTCCCTCCTCAGTAGGACCACCCCTTCAAAATACCTTAAACAGGCTCATATCACATCACCTCTTAACCTTTTTTCTCCAGGCTAAACATCCCCAGCTCCCTAAGTCTGTTCTTCTAGGGCTTTATGGTTTTCCAGACCCTTCCATTTTGGTGGCCCTCCTTTGACTCCTCCAGTTTCTCAACATCCTTTTGAATTGTGGTACCCCAGAACTGGGACACTCTTTTCGAGATTGTGGTGGACTCCTTCTTTGGCAGGTCTTTAAAAAAGAGGCTGGATGGCTATCTGTCCGGTGCTTAGATTGAGAGTTCACTTGGATGCGAATGGGTTGGACTGTGATGGCCCTTGGGGTCTTCTTCCATGATTCTATGATCATCTGTGCTTTGGAGTCAGGACCAACGTGACGTGAGTATATAACTCCCTTTGTAAAAGGCCAGCCGCTGGAAAACCTCAGACCACTGATGGAATAAATAGCGCTTTGGCAAACTGGTTTGAATATAACCCCTTTGAAAGAAAGAAGAAGAGGAGAGAGAGAGCTCTTGCAATGTAGTGCTGATGGTGAGCATTATTATAATTTTGTGCACACGGAAACACGGGAAAGGAAGTTTACTTTTTGGGACTACAACTTTCCACTGGATTACTGGCTGGGGGTTTCCTGGAGTCATATTGGGGGAGAAAATACCCCTTTCAAGCTGTGCAAAACTGACCAATTTTAGGAGAAGCGAGAAGCAGGTTTACGAAAGCCCTCCGAACACCCCAACACGTTATTGGACCAGTATTTTGCTGATTTGTCAGCACCTTTTATTGGGAAGGGTAAAGCCCATAAAACTCAATGAGGTGAATGTCTCATTGGACATGTTTAGATTGCAAGTTAATGCACAGTTAATTCTCTGCTTCCTCCTCATGGGACTCCTTCTTTTTAAAACATTGGGGTCTGCTTTCAAATGAAGAATCTGAACTTTTTCAAGACTTTTTTCCAATTTTTAAAAAAAAAGAACATCCAACGATTTTTAAAAGCCATTTCTGCCTAGCATTTCAGGTTTAAAAATAGGTTGCACTGAAAAAATGCACTCTGGGTTTATATTTTTAAGCACGCCCAAGGCTCTTTCCCCTGTAGCTGCTGCTTTTTTTTGGCTACTTGGTTGGCAGACCTTTCTGCTGGTCTTAGAGTGCCATTTCCATCCTTACTGTTGTTCTGTTTGTCATTTTGTTATGTTTTGTTATGGGCTTTCATTGCTACTGCCCTGCCGAATTGGAATTGGTGATGTGAGGAGGACAATGAGATACAGCAGCACATAATGCATCACAAGCGCATTTTGGTGGAACACCACAGGCCTTCTCAGAGGCTGCTCGCAACTTGTGGAACTCTTGCCGCAAAGAGCTCGGCTGAAGCCCTTTCTCTCTTTTTTCCACCAGCAAGCAAGACCTTTTGTTTAGGACAGACCTTGGCACCAAAGTGGCACAAAAAGGATTATTTAAGTTGGGTAGTGGGTATGTCATGTTGAGCCAGTGTGGCTGTGATGGAGCCCTGAAACCCACTGGTGACTAATGTGAAGTCAAGGATTTCATCGGCCAGAAGCCATGTTTTTTGCGGCCTTGTTCTGTGTGTGTGGCATGTTTGTGTGACCCTGGGGTTGAAAAGAAGGGATTTGCATATTATATGTGTCTTGTTCTGTTGTTGATGGCAAGCCCTCGGGGTCTATATCAATTATGATCCATCCTCTTTGGGGAAACCCTTGACCCTGGATGGTTTTTCATTGCTTTTGGCTGGGTCTGATTTTGGAGTAGTAGCCAAACTGGTAGCCAAACAACTTTGGAGCTTGACAGACCGACCATATTAAGGCCAGCCTGGCTGCAGAGTTGGAGCATGGCATCCACATGATGTATGCCCTGACTTCGCCACCAGGCCGGCGTTGAAACAATGTGCTGCTCCATACGGCACACACACTATCACAGGTGCTCCTCTGGTGCTGCTCTACATGACGCAGCACCAAAGGAATGTGGAAAAGCTGCCTTTCCGAGTGCAAAAAAAAGAGCATCAGGGTTGCAAATGTGAGGGTTTGACACCATGCCCTAATGAGAAACAATTAGGGAGTTGGGAGAGTCCTGGAGAAGAGACGGTTAAGAGGTGATATGATAGCCCTGTTTAAATATTTGAAAGGAAGTCATATCGAGGAGGGAGCAAGCTTGTTTTCTGATGCTCCAGAAAACAGGACCCGGAACAATGGATGCAAGTTCCAGGAAAAGAGATTCTGCCTCAACATGAGGAGGAATGTCCTGACAGTCAGGGCTGTTCGACAGTGGAACACACTCCCTCCGAGTGCAATGGAATCTCCTTCCTTAGAGGTCTTTAAGCAGAGGCTGGACGGCCATCTGTCAATGGGGATGCTTTGATGGAGAGTTCCTGCATGGCAGAAGGGGGTTGGACTGCATGGCCTTTGTGGTCTCTTCCAACTCTATGATTCTATGAGGATGGAGCAAGCTTTTTTTCTGCTGCTCCTGAGACTAAAACACAGAACAATGGACGCAAGCTCCAAAAAAAGAGATTCCACCTCATCATTAGGAGGAACTTCATGGCAGCAAGGGCTGTTTCACAGTGAAACACACTCCTTCCTCAGAGCTTTGATGGAGTCTCCCTCCTTGGAGTTCTTTAAACAGAGGCTCGATGGCCATCTGTCACAAGGGATGCTTTGATTGAGAGTTCCTGCATGGCAGAAGAAGGGGGTTGGACCGGATGGCCCTTGGGATCTCTTCCAACTCTAGGATCCTATGATTCTATGACTCACCTCTTGTCATGATATGTCCAAAATACAACAGCCTCAGTTTACCCATCTGGGCTTCCAGGGAGGGTCCAAGACCCATTCATTTGCCTTTTTAGAGGTCCACGGTCTCCATAGAGCTCTCCTCCAGCACCACATTTCAAATGACCGGATTCTTTTCCTGCCAACTTTACTATCCGGCTTTCACATCCATAGATGGAAATTGGAACTGGATGAGTCTGACGTTGGTATTTAAGGATATATCTTCACATTTGTGGATCTCATCAGGTCCCTTCATCGCTGCCATTCCAAGTCTGAAATCTTCTTCTGGTTTCTTGGCCACAGTCTTCATTTTGATTAATAACAGGTAAAGGAAAACATTAATGTCTCTGTTATCCATTCCAAAATTATGTAAATCATCTGTGGTCCTTGTTTTCCAGTTCCCTTTTACTCAGCTGTAAATTACCTCTTTCCTCTTTCTTCCTTGACTTTCTTCCATTGTCATTCCACATGTTTGCTGTTTTCTGGAAGTAATATGTTGCTATCTCTATATATTAAATTGCTGATATTCCTCCACAGAATCAAAGAGTTGGAAGAGACCTCAAGGGCCATCCAGTCCAACCCCATTCTGACATGCAGGAACTCACAGTCAAACCTTCTCTTCTCCAGGCTAAACATCCCCAGCTCCCTGAGTCTCTTCTGAGAGGGCTTCATGGTTTCCAGACCCTTCACCATTTTAGTTGCCTTCCTTTGGACACATGGCTCCAGTTTCTCAACATCCTTTTTGAATTGTGGGGCCCAGAACTGGACACAATATCACGACACACCTCCTCTAATCCTGCTAACATTGCTTGTCACAGCTCTGTACAACATTGGAAAGGGTCTGGAAAGGGTCTGGATCCAGTTTGTGGGTAGACATTGCTTGTGCATCCATCATACCTGAAATTTTGGGTTCCCCTCAAGGGACCTTAGGGGTGTTGGCAGCCAGGGCATGCCTAGCTTGGGGACAGTTGGCTTTGCCTCCCTCCCAGGCGGAGGGGAACTGCACAAAGGCTTCTGCCCAGGTGAATGCCCACCTGTGCCATCCCAGAGGTACCCAGCAGGCAGACTAGGGTCGCGTTCCCACTATGATTTAAAGTGAATAGCTGATCAGGTTATGTGACCGTCATTCCCATTTGAAACTGGTTCCGCTCCTACTGTTTTAATCACAATGAAGCGAGGCAAACACAAAAGAACCCTGCTCTTTCCTGACACTAGTTCTTTGGCGGTTCTTTTGAAAAGAATCGATTCTGGAGCACGTTCAACAAGTGGGAATGACGGATCTGAATCACATCGTTCTGGAAGAGAGGGACTGATGGCAGAGGGGTGTTTACCATCCCTCCTCAGTTTTGGGTTTTCTCCACAGCCCCCCCCCCCCCCACCCCCCCCCCCCCCCCCCCCCCCCCCCCCACCCCCCCCCCCCCCCCCCCCCCCCCCGTTTTTTAGCACTGCCGTTGTGCTTCTGGTTGGACCTTCGGGGTGCTTTTTTTTGAGAAAAACAATTGATAGAAGATTTGATTGATTGATTTTGCAACTACTGTACAGTCCTCCCTCCGTTCTCGCAGAGTTGGGATCTGCACCCTTGATTATCCACGGGGGCAAACGGACGGAGTTAAAATGGGATGCGCCCCCGCAGCGCACCCCTGCACACCCCCATGGGAGCGTGCCTCCATTCAAGCCAGTAGGGCTTGAATATATGTGGTTTTCCATTTTCGAGGCTGTTTGTGTGTCTGGAACGGATCCCCCGCGAAAACAGAGGTAGGATTGTACCTGCAATTACCTGGGCGATCAGTTGAAGGCAGCTCATAGTGAGGCAAATACAGTCTGTCCTTGCCTTATGCAGGGGATCCATTCCGGATCCCGCCGCGTAAGGCAAATTCCGCCTATGCTCGAGCCCCATTGAAAACAATGGGGCTCGTGCGCAGCGGCACGGTGGCGCGGGAGTGCGCGGGGCGCAACAGGCGCGCGCACCCATTCAATTGAATGGGACGCGCCGCTCCGTGCACCCAGCGGCTTGAGTACGTATGCTCAAGGCCGCGTATGGCGCGCCCGCGTATGGTGCGCCCGCGTATGGCGCGGGCGTGCTGTAGTTGCAAAACCAAGACAGGCCACCTGCTCTGCCGCTTGTGTCACTGATGATGCACAGATGATTGACATGCATTTTGAAGCGGTGCAAACTAGCGGGAACAACAGTCGTGCCAAAAATTACAAAGGAATAATGAAAATATCCGCTTTCATAGTGGGAACAATAGACCTTTTGGAATCAATTCACCAACATGGAGCTGCGAAGGCGAATCGCAAACCGGTTTAAATGTAACTGGGAATGAGCCCTGAAAGAATGGTTTGACATCAGCTGTCAGGCAGCTTGACTGACGCCTGGATTTGGACGCTGGCTGTGTGTGAGAATAGCAATAGAAATAGAAATGCAAAACGAGTGGTTGTGGAGATAAGTCAGGCGGAAGACAACATCTTTAAAACTGGTCACCTCATCTTCATACCGCCCATGTTTTGCATTTCTATTGCTATTCACATGCAGAGCCTACTTATATACAGTAGGTCTGTCCCTGGACGGTCCTCTCCATGCATTTGAGGAAGGAGACTCAGGTCTATGAAAGCTCATGCTACCAACTTCTCTCTTTCAGTTAGTCTCAAAGTTGCTGCAAGATCCGTCCAAAGAGAAGGGGCAAGCAAAGTTCCCAAATCCCAAGTGACTACAAACGCAGCAAATGGAAGTGTTAAAAGAGTGAACGATTACCAGTGTTTTGCTCTCTGTAATGCCAGAATTTGGGGGACTGAAGGAAATTTCATTAGTGGGGGAAATGAATTCTTATTTGGGAGAAATGCTTGCATTTTGTTTCCCCAGCCCTCCAGCAGATACAGCCCTGGCCAGGCCTATTTGTAGCCCATAAAGTCACACAGCCGTTGTCATTCTGGTAAAATGTGGTCTTTGCTCATTCCTGCTGAACACAGCACTGGTTGCATGAAACCCAACCCTTGTGTAACTCTTCTTGATGCTTCCTCAGACTACCTATAATGGAATGGTCAGTTCTTCTAAAATCACAGCAAGTGCCCAAAAAACCCACAAAAAACTATGCTTTTAGAAACTTTGCTTCCCATCCTTTTTTTATTTTTTATTTTTGCATCTTCCAAAAAAAGATGTGGCATGTTTCCAGCCGTGGGAAACATTAGAAATCGGATATAGCCAGCAACCAAGCGTGACTTGTTATTATTGCTGTGAGTGAGTGCGACATCGGAAGGCGCAGGTCTTTTCTTTTTAAAAGCAACAACTCAGCCTGACCAAGTGGCCGGTTGCCCTGCTTTTGGGGATGCTGGGAAGGTCTGTAATAACCGGGGGGAAACAGCCAAGGCTGTGGATGGCTCTGACTTCTTCCTTAGTGGCACGTCTTGGGGTGCGTCCACACGCTAGAAATAATGCAGTGTGACACCACCTTAAGTGCTGTGGCTCCATCTTATGGAATCCTGATTCTCTTGGTCTATCTTCCTATTGTTTTTAAGCCACCCTGGAGTAAAATCATGCATTTTTAAATAAATAAAAACCTTAATGCTGCTAAGGCTTTTAATAAAGCAACGTGGCATAAATACAAACAACAATTTCAAATTAATGCAGTTGTCAAAAACATTTCTCTTCCAACATTAATGCAACTGAATTAGATTTTTGACCATACGAACAAACAACTTAACATATCAATCCTTTTCTTCCAAACTTTCCCATTTCCCCCCAGTGGAACTTACACAACTGACTGAACACATCTGCCCAGCTGTGGTGTTACTTATACTCCTTGTTTGTTGTTATGTGGCATCATGTCAACTTAAGGCAACCTTCTCATGGGATTTTGGGCCAGATTTCTTCAGACACGATTGGCCCACCATGGCCTTCCTCTGAGGCTGAGAGAGTGTGACTTGCCCAAGGACGTTTCCAGGACTAAGCAAGGATTCAAACCTTGCTCTCCCAGAGTCCTAGGCCAACATTGAAACCACTGCACCATGCTGAGTCTAAGAGCACGGCAATGCTAGACTAAGGTTTTCTTGGCCAGAGTTATCCAGAGAAGGTTGGCCTCCATGACCTTCCTCTGAAAATGAATGTGAGATGCTCCAAGGGTTTTCAAGCAGGGAATTGGAGCCAGTCTCCATGAGTCTTAGTCCAGCACTCAGACCACGACGCCATGTTTGTCCATGATTGAATAGCTTCTCGATAATCCATTCCACACACCCAAGGGGTCAATGTGGCTCCGGGTCCCGCCGCACCCTCACCATCTTCAGCGCTCGCCTCCGTATTTCTTTCGTCCGGGCCCCATAGATGATGGGGTTGAGCACAGGAGGCAACAGGAGGTAGACGTTGCTCATGGTGATCTGCACCATGGGAGGAAGCTCCCTCCCAAACCGGTGGACCACGGAGAGCCCAATGAGGGGCACGTAGAAGGCCAGGACGATGCAGACATGGGCCACGCATGCCCCGGCGGCCCTGAAGCGTTCCTCCCGGGACCTCAGTTGCAGGACAGCCTTGATGATCATCACATAGGAGAGGAAGATGAGCAGAGAGTCCAGGCCCATGACCAGGAAGATGGCCACCAGGCCATAGACCACGTTGGGCATGGTGTCCTCACAGGCCAGGTTCATCACATCCTGGTGGAGACAGTAGGAGTGGGTGAGGACGGTGGGGCCGCAGAAGGGCAGGCGGTCAACCAGCAGGGGCAAGGGCAGGAAGAAGGCCACCCCTCTTGCCACGGCCACCAAGCCCACTTTGGCCGTCACCGAGCGGGTGAGGGTGGCCGAATACTGGAGGGGGCGGCAGATGGCCACGTAGCGGTCCACAGCCATGGCCAGGAGGATGGTGGACTCGATGCCCGACAGGGAGTGGATGAAGAACATCTGGAGGAGGCAGGCTTCGTAGCCAATCTCCCGGTCGTCCGACCAGAAGAGGGAGAGGATCTTGGGCATCGTGCAAGTGGCCAGCGCCAGGTCCACGGCGGCCAGCATGCAGAGGAAGAGGTACATGGGCGCGTGGAGAGTGGGCTCCGTCTTCACCACCAACAAGATGGTGGCATTGCCCACTATGGCGACCAAGTACATGGCGCACAGGGGGAACGCCAGCCAGAAATGGGCATCCTCCAAGCCGGGCAGGCCTTGCAGCGTGAACGAAGAGGGTCGGAGGCCACAGGTCCCATTCGTGAGCGTCATGGCCGACCTGAGGGGCAGCATGGAGTGGCCTTTGGCACCTTGGCTTCTGAAAAGGAAAGAAGGAAATTTTTTTGAAGGATTAAGATGACAGAGGAAAGCATGACACACGTACATTGCTGTTGCCCTTGTGTGCCATCAAGCCATTTCTGAGTTATGGTGACCCTGATGCGAACCTATCATGGGGTTTTCTTGACAAGTTTCTTTCAGAGGAGACTTGCCACTGCTTTCTCCTGAGGCTGAGAGAGTGTGACCTGCCCAAGGTCACCCAGTGGTTTTCCATGGCTGAGCGGGGATTCGAACCCTGGTCTCCAGAGTCACAGTCCAACATTCAAACCACTATGCCACCCTGTGGCTCTCATACACAGGCTGAATCTGCCCTGCCGAATTAATCCAGTTTGACACCACTTCAAAAGCCACGGCTTAATGCTGTGGAATTCTGGGATTTGCAGTTTTGCGAGATGTTAAGCCATATCTGTCAAAGAACTCTGGTGCCACAACAAACTACTAATCCCAGGATTGCACAGTATGGAGCCATAGCAGTTAAAGTGGTATCAAATTGCATTAATTCTGCAGTGCAGAATTTTGTAGTCCTGCAAAACCCGATTGTGTCTGTAAGACTGGCAGCAATATTGGAGCTGTTGGAGGGATGATCAATAGCAGATGGGGTGAGATCTCCCAGAGTCAATGGGGCAATAAATCTGCTCTGGATTTTGGTATGAATTTTGAAGGATTGGTGCAAAGAACTATAGAAAGAAAGTTTGTAAATATACAAATCGTTAAAAAGAGGTGGAGGGATTTATTGTGAAGACGATCTGGACATGGCAAGGTTCTTCACCATCTGCACTTCTTCTGAGCAATATTCACTTATGGTCAACCATGTGGGACTTTGTTTGTTTGTGTGTTTGAAAAACAACAACAGGGTTTTCTGCGCAGGAAACTGGCTTCCAGCACAGAAAGTCTCTTTTTTTCTGGGCAAAGGAAGTTTAATTGCACAGAAAACCCTGTTTTCTGCATATGAAAGAACCCATTTTTGTGCCGGCTGAATAAGCAGTTTGTTGTGGCCCCAGAGCTCTCTGCCAGAAAAGGTTAGGTATCCCACAAAACTACAAATCCCAGAATACCGTAGCATGGAACCATGGCAGCAAAAGCGGTGTCAAAGTGCATTATTTCTGCAATGCAGATAAGAGTCTCTGCACCGAGGCATCCAAGCAAAGCCACATCACGAGTCCAAACAGAAGCAGATGGAAACACTGGAATAAAGTGTGTGTGTGTGTGTGTGTGTGTGTGGCTTTTGTATACAATTACCATAAATTTGTAACCTAATCCATGGGACAGCTCTGCATTAGGAAATAACAACATAAATATTGTTGCTGCTGTCATGTGCCTTTGTGTCAATTCTGGTTTATCGCAACCCTAATGGGAAATTATCATGGGGTTTTCTTGGCAGAAGAGAATCATAGAATCCTAGAACTGGAAGAGACCCCAAGAAGGGCCATCCAGTCCAACCCCATTCTGCCATGCAGGAACTCTCAATCAAAGCATCCCCAAGAGATGGCCAAGAGGTTTGCCATTGTCTTCCTCTGAGGCCAAGAGGGTGTGACTTGCCCAAGGCTTTTATGGCTAAGTGAGGATTCAAACCCTGGTCTCTCAGTGTCCTGGATTCGAACCCTGGTCTCCAGAGTCCTAGTACAACACCCAAAGCACTACACCATGCTTGCTCTCGTACGCACACATTTAATTCATCATCATCATCATCATCATCATCATCATTATTATGTGTTATTTATATAGTGCTGTAGATTTATACATTTAATGGACCCTTCAGTTTCATAACTAGGGTTGCCAGGTGAAACACACTTTTCGTGGCTGTGTGAAAGAGGGGATTTGAACAGGGGATGGTTGCAACCTGGTTGCAGGATGAGCAACATCTGGTGAAATCCTCATTTCCACACAGTTTTCTCCAGGGTTTCACTCTGCAACCTTACCGTTCGCCTAAGATGGTGAACTTTCTTGTAAGAGTCCAGTGAGACCTATTCCCAACAGGTGAAATGCCATAAAAATTGCAATAACGAATAATGGCCGCATTCCCACTTACAAATAAATCCCTTTGCGATCCGAATCAATGGATCGGTTCGGCAGCGGAGTGTGATTCACACTACATTTGCCCTGATCGCATTTTCTTGCTGCAAAATAAAATAAAATAACACACTTATGGTTCACATTGACGGATGAATCGATTCAAAACGGACCTGCTCCAACCGGCCAAAGGTCAAGTTTCAATCGATTCTGATCTGCATCTGGCTCACACTTGCGCAGAATTGATTTATCCAAAAAGACGCTGAAAAAAATCAGCGTCAAAAAGGTGTGGGTTAAATGGGTTTAGTGCATGGCCCCCTCTCAGGATCACTTCAGCAATTTGGTTCAAGTGCAAACCAGAGTTATTTAAACTGGTTCAAACCAATTTTCAATCTGGTTTAAAGGTAGTGTTGAAGCTTAAAATGTTTATTACAGCATGCCTTTTTAAATGTCTCATCAGCTTTCAACTGATGCAATAGCCATCATCAAGCCAAGGCTGCTGCCCTCACAAAGCCAGAGCTTGCAAACACTTACCTTTTTGGACCACCGTTCCCATGTCTTCAAGCTGGACTCAGTTCTGGGAGTTGCAGTTCAAGGAGCAAACCCAGCTGTTAGTCCGATCTAGAGCAGACCCATTCAATCCATGGGAAACTGGGAAGTCAGCCCTAATGTTAAGTTCCCAGGGGTTCAGTAGGTCCACTGCAGCTGGAATTAGCTCTCAAGAAGTAGGCATTTTCTGAATGCATCTGTTAGGACTCAAAAGTGCCTCCTCTTCATCATGGGAAAATACAACCTGAATGTGGCTCTATGATTCTATGAGAATGCTTTAGCCGCTTAATGTGGGTACCAAAGGTGAACAAAAGGATGAAAAAAGTAGTTATTTCCCCACTGTTCTCAATGCATCTGTTAGGACTCAAGACGCATCATCTCCACCATTGGAAAATATAACCAGAGGGCTCTAGCAGCTTAACCTTGGTACCCAGGATGAGCAAAAAGTTAAAAGGTATGCACAGGCTAAATGGAGAAGGTGAGAAGAGGATGAATGAGGAGGCATAAGACTGTACCCTTGTGTCCCTTCCCGGACATTTCCTTGGATCCTCCAGAGTCCAAAAATGGGACTGGCTTTGCTGGCGGTCAAGGCAGGGCTGCAGCCTTGGCATCCAGGGCACGCTCTCTGGCCTGAACCTCCATTATCTCTGGGAGGAAACCCAGAAGGAAAGCAAGCCAAGGCCCAGCCCAGCTCCACCCCCAAAGAGACCTCTCACCGAGGAAAATTCCTTTCCAAAATAGGGAATGCAACCTTAAAAAAAAGAGGGAGAAAAGGACTGAAAAATCAACATAAAGTGAAATAGCAGATGGACTTCGTCCTCTTAAAAACACACATACACACACACATATGTTTTAACAAGATTAGTCTGAGGTTCTCACGCTGGAGGAGGAGGAGGAGGAGGGCAGAAGGAGACCAGAAGCTGGGTCAGACCCACGGGGGGCTTAGCCTGTTCCCACAGGGGCAAACCAGGGGGGCTCTCCAGCCACTCATCCCCAAATTAGGGATGACCGTCATGACTGAGACTGGCGGAATACACTTCTTAAGACCCTCTGAGCCACGTGGGAGACATGAAGATTTCTTCACTTCTTGTTCCTGCAGGAATCTTCCAATACCATAATGGCACCATACCCTCCACCTGTCCTCATTTGGCAGTGACAGTCCCCATTAATCCTCTGCCATCCCAAACCATAAAGCCCTATGAGGATAGGCTTAGGGAGCTGGGTATGTTCAGCCTGGAGAAGAAAAGGTTAAGAGGGGACATGATAGCCACGCTTAAGTATTTGAAGGGGTATCACATTGAGGAGGGAGCAAGCTTGTTTTCTGCTGCTCCAGAGACTAGAACAGAGAACAATGGATGCAAGCTACAGGAAAAGAGATTCCACTTAAAAGTTAGGAAGAACTTTTAGGTATGGAAACCATAAAGTCCTATGAAGAAAGACTTAGGGAGCTGGGTATGTTCAGGCTGGAGAAGAGATATTTAGGAGGGGACATGATAGCCACGTTTAAGTATTTGAAGGGGTGTCACGTTGAGGGGGGGAAAGCTTGGGGTCTCTTACAACTCTATGATTCTATGATTTTTCAAAGGTCCTATGATTTTTCAAAGGTTCCTCTCTCCTCCTCCCACTTTCCCCCTTTGAACTTGAACTACTGCAAACTGAGTTCAAAATGCAAAAGTAGTTTGTATGCTGTTAACTCAGCAGAGAGAGGAGAGAAAAGGAAGGGGCAAAATCTTGTCCTTCCCTGTAAATTCAGGCAAAAGCAAGCTGCCGCAGCTTTTCCTCACCAGCACATTTTTGCCACCTTGACCATACGGGGACCTTGCATGTGGACACACTGTGATGTCCAGCCAGGACTGTTTGAATCTCCCCCTGCATTTTCTTTCATATTAGATCAGGCCATAGTATGTTTTAGTGCCGGAAATGTTCACTGTATTAGTTGTGGGAGAGCTGTAGGGTCCCCTGCATTTTTCCAGGTTTGGTTTGCCCCTTCCCAGCAAGCTCCGTTGCAGCTGGAGGCTTTTAGTTTGAGGCAGTCTTTGCTGAGCTTGCAGAGAGTTGCCTTTTGGTGGCAAACAGGCCCAGACAGACGGAAAGGGCATTTCTTACACCAATTTAGCCAATTTAGTTACCAGGATCAAGTTAGTAAAATTAGTTACCAGAAACAAGTCAGCGAAATTAGTTACCTACATCAAGTCAAAGAATTCAGGAGCTGAAAGACCCTGTAGCAGCTCCACTGAGTGAGGAGATCAAACAAGATCAAACCCAGAGAGATGACACCCTGAAGATTGCTGAAAGCCAAACTGTAAAGCATCTTTTATTTCAAGTTATCTAGAGCTGGGGAGGAGAAAACTCTTACTTTTGTTCTTTAAATTAAACTTCCCCCCTTTTGAACTTTACATTCAACATTAGAGCCTTTTTGGGTAAAGGAGTTTGATTTCACCAGGGTACCGGCGTTGCACACCCAAATCTGCCACCAGCTTTAGTTGGGTGTGTCTTCACACACACAACCCTGTCTTTCCGTCTCCCCCAGAGAAGGTGGGAGAATACTGTCTTTCTCTGAAGATGCCAGCCACAGATGCTGGCGAAACGTCAGGAAGAAACCTTGCTGGAACATGGCCACAGAGCCCGAAAAACCCACTAAAAACAAATACTGCCTTTCCTGGAAGAAGAGTCTCTTTTTTAAAGCATTCATCTTTAAATAGGTTGCAAACCCCATTCCCCCATCTGCACTGTTTAACTCTTAAGAACTCCCACTCAGCGTTGCAAAATCACAAGTGGAGCCTTAGAATCATATCATGGACTTCCAGCTCCTTATCAGAGAATCAAAGGCTCAGAGATTTGGCAGGGTCTTAATCCAAGGCCACCTTAATCCAGACCCCGCTGATTCAATGCAGAGTCTCTGTCGCAAAAGCAGTCCCAGGAGGTGCCCATCCCAAGCCCTGTTTCAAACCCATCCTTATGAAAGAGGGACTAGCACTTTTCCAAGGGAGTCCTCTTCCAGTTGTGTTTTGTTTCAGGGCCATTTTGGCCATCTAGGCAAGATCCAGAGGGTACCTGGGGTAGAAAGGTAGTAAGCCTTGGGCCCATTGAAGCCAAGGGCATCATTATGGGGGTGCAGGGGGCGCGGACCACATCAGGTGAGACCGTAAAAGGGATGACACCAGTGCTTCCCAAACATCAGAAAAGGGATGGTGGGGTCCACCCATGTCCCTTTAAAATGGTGGTGCTCAGCAGAAGAGTTGTCCAGGCAAACTGGGAGGAGAAAGAAGGAGCCCCAGGGTTTTCTTTTTCCTTTTTAATTACAATGTAAAATTTCATTTTCAAAGGTCTTTTAAAATTTTCTTCAAAAAACACCACAACTTGAAAAAATGTTCACTTTAACCCCATGAATCTATATACATATGAAGACACACCCAACTAAAGGTGGTGGCAGGTTTGGGTGTGCAACGCCAGTACCCTGGTGAGAACAAACGGTGATACCCAAAAAAGGATCTGAAGCTGAATGTAAAGTTTAAAAGGGGGAAATTTAATTTAAAGGACAAAAATAAAAGGTCTTCTCCTCCCCAGCTCTAAACAAAAGACACTTTACAGTTTCAGCTTTCTTCCAGACGACATCTTTCTGGGTTCGATGTAGTTTGCTCTCCTCACTCAATGGAGCTGGTGCAGGGTCTGTCAGCTCCTGAATTTCTCTATTTTCTTGCTGATGGTAACTGATTTGGCTGAGTTGGTAACTGATTTGGCTGAGTTGGTAACTGATTTGGCTGAGTTGGTAACTAATATGGCTGAGTTGGTAACTAATTTGGCTGAGTTGGTAACTAATTTGGCTGAATTGGTAACTAATTTGGCTGAGTTGGTAACTGATATGGCTGAGTTGGTAACTAATTTGGCTGAGTTGGTAACTAATTTGGCTGAATTGGTAACTAATATGGCTGAGTTGGTAACTAATTTGGCTGAGTTGGTAACTGATTTGGCTGAGTTGGTAACTGATTTGGCTGAGTTGGTAACTGATTTG